>NC_042957.1:45012215-45312215 GCF_901001165.1 Salmo trutta
ATACATGTTACAAATATTAATCTTGGCCTCTACTATTCAGATTCATAGACATCATACATCATGCCCATCAAAGACATTCATATACACTGGATATCTCTTGCTCACACACACACACAAGTGCACGCACACACGCACAAACGGAATAGAGACTTTTAGGTGATTGGACCTCCAAAACAAATCCCTTCCCGTTGAGCACTCCCTAGCACACAGTTAATGTCAACTCGACAGTGTGGCCTTTTGCACTGCAAACGGTGTCGCTAAAAGGTTGCGTTCGTTTTGACATTTCAATGTCGTAACTTCCGTATACTGTAGGTTAGTGAGTTTAGCGATGCGTTTCGAAGTTTGCTTGTGTAGTACCGTCGATACAGTAGATATAACTCATATAGCTTTAGTAGAACAGCATGGCCTCCACAGTATCAGTCCAGGCATCGTTTAAAGTCTCCGGTGTGGGCCACATTCTAACGACCTGTGGGCGTTAACTTACACTTTAACATACTGTAAATAATGTATTGACGCCAAAGGGAGATGTAAAAGGGTGTTTCTAGTCACACGTCACAGATATTAAGTTGTAAATCAGAGCATGTTATACAGTGGCTTCAACAGCTGCAATTTATAGCCATGTGGGGTGTGTGCTTAGTCCCCTCCTGTACTTCCAGTTCACCACGACTGCAACGCCATCGTTAAGTTCGCTGACGACACGACGGTGGTAGGCCTGATCACCGACGACGATGAGACAACCTCTCCCTCGTGGACTACAGGTAAAGGAGGGGAGAACTCACCTACCATCCATACCGACGGAGTTGTAGTGGAACGGGTCGAGAGCTTCAAGTTCCTTGGTGTCCACCTCACTAAGGAATTAAAATGGTCCACACACACCAACACAGTCGTGAAGAAGGCATGACAACTCCTCTTCCCCCTCAGGAGGCAAAAAAAATTTGGCATGGGCCCTCAGATCCTCCAAAAGTTCTAGAGCTGCAATATTGAGAGCATCTTGACTGGGTTGGTGGCAACTGCTTGGCATCCGACTGCAAGGCGCTACATAGGGTAGTATGGCCTAGTACATCACCAGGGCCGAGCACCCTGCCATCCAGGACCTCTACACCAGGCGGTGCCCCCCAAGTCATAGACTGTTCTCTCTGCTAACTTACGGCAAGCGGTAATGATGCATCAAGTCTGGAACCAACAGGACCCTGAACAGCAAGCCATAAGACTACTAAAACGTTAGCTACCAAGACTGTCTGCACAGGAACCTTTTTTCACTAGCTCTTTAGACTCATCGCATACACTGCTGCTACTGTCTATTATCTATCCCGTTGCCTAGTCACATTACCTCTACCTACAGAGCCTTGCAAAAGCATCCAGACCCCTTGAATTTGTTTACATTTTATTATGTTACACAGTGGGATTAACATTTATTACATTTTCATTTTTTGTCAACAATCTAGACAAAAAATCTAATGTCAAAGTGGAAGAAATCAGCATATGTGGGAACACCTTCTAGACTGTTAGAAAAGCATTCCAGGTGAAGCTGGTTGAGAGAATGCCAAGAGTGTGCAAAGTTGTCATCAAGGCAAAAGGTGGCTACTTTGAAGAATCTCAAATATAAAAGATATTTTGATTTAACACTTTTTGTGACTGCATGATTCCATATGTGTTATTCCATAGTTTTGATGTCTTTACTATTATTCTACAATGTAGAAAATAGTACAAATAAAGAAAAACCCTTGAATGCCCAAACTTTTGACTGGTACTGTATATAAAAAAAAAAGATTAATAGAAATTAACTAAAATATAGCCATTGCATAAGTATTCAACTACCTCAGTCAATAGATGTTAGAAATACCTTTGGCATTGATTACAGCTGTGAGTCTTCTTGGGTAAGTCTGTAAGAGTTTTGCACACCTGGATTGTGCAATATTTTCCCATTATTCTTTTTAGAATTCTTGAAGCTCTGTCGAGATCATAGCTAGACAGCATTTTCAAGTCTTTCCATAGATTTTCAAGCAGATTTAAGTCAAAACTGTAACTTGGCCAGTCAGGAACATTCCCTGTCTTCTTGGTAAGCAACTAAAGTGTAGATTTGGCCTTGTGTTGTATGTTGTACTGCTGAAAGGTGAATTCCTCTCCCAGTCTCTGGGGTAAAGCAGGCTGAACCTGATTTTGCCTGTGCTAACTCCATCCAATTTCTTTTTATGCTGAAAAACTCATACCTTGATGCACCCACTTGAAAATATTAAAGCAGTTACCTCAATCTAATTGAGCATCAGTGGTAAAGATTTCTGTACACCAGCGGAACCCATCCAACTTAAACGAGCTGGAGCAGTTTTGCCTTGAAGAATGGGCAAAAACACCAGTGGCTAGATGTGCCAAGCTTATAGAGACATGCCCCAGGAGACTTGCAGCTGTAATTGCTGCAAAAGGTGGCTCTACAAAGTATTGACTTTCGGGGGGTGAATAGTTATGCACGCTCAAGTTTTCTGTTTTTTTGGTCTTATTTCCTGTTTGTTTCACAAAAAAAAATATTTTGCATCTTCAAAGTGGTAGGCATGTTGTGTAAATCAAATGATACAAAACTCCCCAAAAATCTATTTTAATTACAGGTTGTAATGCAACAAAATAGGAAAAATACCAAAGGATGTGAATACTTTCGCAAACCACTGTATGTGTGTGTTTGTGTATGCATTTATTTATATATATATTCATACATACATACATATACACACATATACAAATACATAAAATATTGCATCTTGTATGTAGGCTAACTAACATCATTTAAGTCAATTGGAGGTGTGCCTGTGGATGTATTTCAAGGCCTATCTTCAAACTCAGTGCCTCTTTGCTTGACATCATGAGAAAATCAAAAGAAATCAGCCAAGACCTCAGAAAACTAATTGTAGACCTCCACAAGTCTGGTTCATCCTTGGGAGCAATTTCCAAATGCCTGAAGGTACCGCGTTCATCTGTACAAACAATAGTACGCAAGTATAAACACCATGGGACTGCGCAGCTGTCATACCGCTCAGGAAGGAGACGAGTTCTGTCTTCTATAGATGAACGTACTTTGGTGCGAAAAGTGCAAATCAATCCGAGAACAACAGAAAAGGACCGTGTGAAGATGCTGGAGGAAACCGGTACAAAAGTATCTATATCCACAGTAAAACGAGTCCTATATCGACATAACCTGAAAGGCCGCTCAGCAAGGAAGAAGCCACTGCTCCAAAACCACCATAAAAAAGCCAGACTACGGTTTGCAACTGCACATGGGGACAAAGATCGTACTTTTTGGAGAAATGTCCTCTGGTCTGATGAAACAAAAAATAGAACTGTTTGGCCATAATGACCATTGCTATGTTTGGAGGAAAAGGGGGAAGCTTGCAACCTGAAGAACACCATCCCAACCGTGAAGCACGAGGGAGGCAGCATCATGTTGTTGGGGTGCTTTGCTGCAGGAGGGACTGGTGCACTTCACAAAATAGATGGCATCATGAGGATGGAAAATTATGTGGATATATTGAAGCATCATCTCAAGACAACAGTCAGGAAGTTAAAGCTTGGTCGCAAATGGGTCTTACAAATGTACAATGACCCCAAGCATACTTCCAAAGTTGTGGCAAAATGGCTTAAGGACAATAAAGTCAAGGTATTGGAGTGGCCATCACAAAGCCCTGACCTCAATCCTATAGAAAATGTGTGGGCAGAACTGAAAAAGTGTGTGTGAGCAAGGATGCCTACAAACCTGACTCAGTTACACCAGCTCTGTCAGGAGGAATGGGCCAAAATTCCCCCAACTTATTGTGGGAAGCTTGTGGAAGGCTACCCAAAATGTTTGACCCAAGTTAAACAATTTAAAGCCAATGTAACGAAATACTAATTGAGTGCATGTAAACTTCTGACCCACTGGGAATGTGATGAAAGAATACAAGCTGAAATAAATCATTCTCTCTATTATTCTGACATTTCACATTCTTAAAATAAAGTGGTGATCCTAACTGACTTAAGACAGGGATGTTTTACTAGGATTAAATGTCAGGAATTGTGAAAAACCGAGTTTAAATGTATTTGGCTAAGGTGTATGTAAACTTCTGACTTCAACTGTATTCACCCCCTTTGCCATGATCCCCTAAATACGATCTAGTGCAACCAATTACCTTCAGAAGTCACATAATTAGTTAAATAGATTGCACACAGGTGAACTTGAAGTGTCACATGATCTGTCACATGATCTCAGTATTCTTACACCTGTTCTGAAAGGCCTTAGAGTCTGCAACACCACTAAGCAAGGGGAACCACCAAGCAAGCGACACCATGAAGACCAAGGAGCTCTCCAAACAGGTCAGGGACAAAGTTGTGGAGAAGTACAGATCAGTGTTGGGTTATAAAAAAATATCAGAAACTTTGAACGTCCCACAGACCACCATTAAATCCATTATTAATATTATGGAAAGACTATGGCACCACAACAAACCTGCCAACAGAGTACTCGTGTGCTGGGGTACCCCGTGTATATATAGCCAAGTTATTTTTTACTCATTGTGTATTTATTCCTTGTGTTATTAGTTTTCTATATTTTTCACTCTGCATTGTTGGGAAGGGCCTGTAAGTAAGCATTTCACTGTTGGTCTACACCTGTTGTTTACAAAGCATGTGAAAAACAATGTTTAATTTGATTAGATTTTTTGTTTATAGCAGTGTGATGTTGCTGGTAACCTACCAGTGTATCATTGGAATACTAGCACTCTATATGAGACAGTGGCTACTGTACCTAGCTTTTGGAGTTGCAGTCGTAGCTTGTGTAGCTAGCTCGTGACATTGCTAGCATTCACCTTGATTGCATTGCACGCACCTTCAACTATCCTCCCCCTCGATTACTTTCATTTTCAACCACCTTTGTCTTTGAGTTTGGAGCCTGCAGTACGTTGGGGAATGCTGGAGAGGGTTTGTTTGACATGAAAGAGGCCTTGGTACGCACCACAAAGATAAACGTCCCCCAGGCCCCCTCCCTGCTTAGCTTTCATCAAGCTCTTTTGAAGCGTTTCACCTATGGAGTGACAGAGCGCTACAGTGGGGCTAGCTCAAGCCCAGGAAGTGACAAGGCCTGGGACTTGATGTGTAAAAGAGCCCGGTGACAACTGCCCTCATCATGGGGGCCGCATTGTGATCCTTGCATCCTCGCAGGTTTTCGTCCTGTCCTGTCTATCCGCCTAGATGCTTTGCAATGTAAATGAAGAATCCATTGACTCTAACCACTTCTGGGAAAATTGGAAAACACTTAACAAACAACAATCCAAAATGGAGATGTATGGGTATACCACTTCTCCAATCTTTTTGGCCCTATAACAAAGAACAAACAGCAAACACATATACATGATCAAATGCAAATCTTAGAATCAACTATTAAAGACTACCAGACCCCACTGGATTATCCAATTACATTGAATGAACTACAGGACAAAATACAAACCCTCCAACCCAAAAAGGCCTGTGGTGATGATGGTATCCTCAATGAAATAAAATATACGGACAACAAATTCCAATTGGCTATACTTAAACTCTTTAACATCATCATTAGCTCTGGCATCTTCCCCAATATTTGGAACCAAGGACCGATCACCCCAATCCACAAAAGTGGAGATAAATTTGAACCCAATAACTACCGTGGGATATGCGTCAACAGCAACCTTGAAAATCCTCTGCATTGTCATTAACAGCAGACTCGTACATTTCCTCAATGAAAACAATGTACTGAGCAAATGTAAAATTGGCTTTTTACCAAATTACCATACGACAGACCACATATTCACCCTGCACACCCTAATTGACAAACAAACCAAAACAAAGGCAAAGCCTTCTCATGCTTTGTTGATTTCAAAAAAGCCTTTGACCTTGCTATACAATTTGCTATACAAATTGATGGAAAGTGGTGTTGGGGGGAAAACATATGACATTTTAAAATCCATGTACACAAACAACAAGTGTGCGGTTAAAATTGGCAAAAAAAAACATTTCTTTCCACAGGGCCGTGGGGTGAGACAGAGATGCAGCTTAACCCTTGTGTTGTCTTAAGGGTCAAAAATGACCCGCCACTAAATTTAACAGCAGGGAAAACCCCCTAAATGATATTTTTTCAACTTGAAATTTGATGACTTTTCCTAGAGTGACCCTAACATTAGAAAAAGTGAAACATCACCTTTGTTCATATTTCCATGAAAGCTGTACACCACCAGGGTACAAAGATTGTCTTAGGATCATTTATGACCTAGCAGTTATAAAATCGTTGACACACCACAAAGACACACACACACACACACACACAATTAGAAATTGAGATTATTTGTGCTACTTCTTGAACTCAGACAAAACTAAAACTTTCTTGTGCATGTGCAGCATCTACCCTCCACGACCCCACACATTCATTTTTTGAATGCATTGTTTACTAATGGGGAATGCAGTCAGAGGCTGTAAAGGTGCTGCAGATGATAGGTCACCCAGTTCTCTCTTCGCTGAAGCCATGAGTGCACGTTTCAGTGCCCAACAGGTCATAGATCTGATTTTTCAGATGTCAAGAGAACAATGATTTAGAAGAGGTGGTATCTGAAAAAGAAGATGGGGGAAAAATACAACCCAAAGCACGATGCACCATCTTCAGATGAAGAAGAAATCCCCCAAGCTGAAAGAGAGACATTTTTGTCAAAGAACAGCGAAATAACATGGTCCTTGTCACCATATGACAACCAGGGCAGGATGGCAGCATGTCATAAGGATGACCCCAGGGCCCACAAGACATGCAGTTGCCCATGCCCAGGACATCGCCTCAACATTCTACATGTTCATCCCACCAGCCATCGAAAAAATCATGCTGGAGATGACAAATTTGGAGGGTTTCTGTAAATATGGAGACAACATGGAAAAGGATGGATGAGATTGACCTGCGTGTCTACATAGGGCTGCTAATCTTAGCGGGTGTGTATAGGTCCCGAGGCGAGGCTACATTTAGTCTCTGGGATGCCGAGTGGAAGGGTAATTTTCTGTGCCACGATGCCACTGAAAGTCTTTCACACTTTCTCAAGAATGCTACGATTTGATAATCGTGAGTCAAGACCTGCAAGACGTGTGAGAAACAAAATTGGCAGCCATAAGAGAGGTCTGGGAGAAGTGGGTTGAGCATCTGCCATACCTTTACAACCCTGGGCCTGAAGTAACAGTTGATGAGCAACTGGTTCCATTCAGAGGTCAATTTTTATGTTCATATCTGTAATGTAACTGATTTTCACTGTGAATTGTATTATATATTTCTGTAATATCATTGATTTATGTGATTGTTTTCTGTGACTGATATTAATTACTGATAGTAATCTCTTTTGTCAAAAGGTCGCAGTCCTTTCCGGCAGTATATGCCCAGCAAGCCAGCAAAGTATGGCATAAAGATATGGGTGGCCTGTGATGCACAATCCAGCTATGCTTGGAAGATGCAAGTCTACTTATTTATTTATTTATTAATTTCACCTTTATTTAACCAGGTAGGCCAGTTGAGAACAAGTTCTCATTTACAACTGCGACCTGGCCAAGATCAAGCAAAGCAGTGTGACACAAACAACAACACAGAGTTACACATGGAATAAACAAACGTACAGTCAATAACACAATAGAAAAAAATCTATATAAAGTGTGTGCAAAGGAGGTAAGATTAGGGAGGTAAGGCAATAAATAGGCCGTAGTGGCGAAGTAATTACAATTTAGCAATCTAACACTGGAGTGATAGATGTGCAGAAGATACATTTGCAAGTAGAGATACTGGGGTGCAAAGGAGCAAAAAAATAAATAACAATATGGGGATGAGGTAGTTGGATTGGCTATTTACAGATGGGCTATGTACAGGTGCAATGATCTGTGAGCTGCTTTGACAGTTGATGCTTAAAGTTAGTGAGGGAGATATGAGTCTCCAGCTTCAGTGATTTTTGCAATTCGTTCCAGTCATTGGCAGCAGAGAACTGGAAGGAAAGGCGGCCAAACGAGGAATTGGCATTGTGGGTGACCAGTGAAATATACCTGCTGGAGCGCTTGCTACGGGTGGGTGCTGCTATGGTCACCAGGGAGCTGAGATAAGGCGGGGCTTTACCTAGCAAAGACTTATAGATGAACTGGAGCCAGTGGGTTTGGCAACGAATATGAAGCGAGGGCCAGCCAACAAGAGCATACAGGTCGCAGTTGTGGGTAGTATATAGGGCTTTGGTGACAAAACGGATGGCACTATGATAGACTGCATCCAATTTGCTGAGTAGAGTGGGGAAGCCGACAAGTGGAGGCCTGGAGAAGAACCTGGGGATGTGGGTTGTGCTTGATGTGACAGATGGACTGAGGGGGCACAATGTCACGTGTGACAATTTCTTCACCTCTTATGAACTCAGCCAGCAGCTCCTGAAGAGGAAGATCACCATGGTTGGCACAGTTAGAAAGAACAAGCCTGAGCTCCCCGCTGCACTCGCATCAAGGCGGAGAAAGGCCTTCTCATCAAAGTTTGCCTTCACCCCACCACCACTCTAGTTTCTTACCTTCCAAAGAGGAACAAGAATGTGATCCTCCTGAGCGCACTGCACAAAACGACTGAGATCAGTGATCGTCAGGAAAGGAAGCCAGCCATCATCCTGGACTACAACCACAACAAAGGAAGTGTGGACAACCTGGACAAGGTGATTGGAACTTACAGCTGCATGAGGACGACTGCCGCTGGCCCCTGGTCATCTTCCATAACATCATTGATGTGTCCTCATACAATGCCTTCGTGATATGGAACAAGATCAACCCTACCTGGATGCCTGATAAGCGGAATAAGAGGAGGGTGTTCCTGGAGCAGCTGGGAAAGGCGTCCAGGGGGCTGAATCTTGTCCTGATCCACCTGAGACTGCAGCTGGGGCAGGCAAGAGGAAGAGATGCCAATTCTGCCCCCCAAAGAAGGACTGTAAAACCAATACTATGTGCTGCACATGTGAGAAATACATATGCGAAGTCCATGCACACACACTTGCATACTGTCCTACATGTGCCAATTAGAGTTGATTGATTTATGTTCTTCACGTTTTTGTTTTGTATCTATTATCTTATTTTATTCTTATTTATTGTTGTTGTTTATACACCTTGTGGGTGGGGGCAATGGTTAAAAAAATGGGAGACTAGTATTTTGTAGTTGAATTCCTCATTGTTGTCACGTGTGCTCCCTCTCCGGCCTCTAGGTCACCAGGCTGCTCGTTATGGCGCACACCTGTCACCATCGTTACGCTCATCAGCGCATTATGACACCCACCTGGACTCCATCACATCCTTGATTACCTGCCCTATATATGTCGCTCCCTTTGGTTCCTTCGTCAGGCGTCATTGTTTCTGTTTCATGCCTGTGCCTTGTTTGTGTTTCTTGTTTTGCATTATGTTTTGCATTATGTTTTGTTTATTTATTAAAAACACTCACTCCCTGAACTTCCTTCCCACTTCTCAGCGCACATCATTACAATTGTACAATTATGTTGCCAAAAAAGATCAAGACTGTTATTGTTTCCCTTAAATAAAATGCATTAAAACTACTTTCTGCTACTTTCTTAGCCTATACAAGTGCTGCCTCTTGCTAAACAAAGGATGTTTACACCTATGCAGTACCTTTTAGCAATAATAATACACCTCTACTTTAGAAAATAAAACGATTGACAGGTGTGTTGTAATATAAACAAGTGGTGTCCACTGATTAAATGCAATCTTTCTGAGCACATCGTTATAGAATGATGCCTCACCAAAGGGAAGCATCAGGGAGTGTTTTTTTGGGGGGGGGGGGTGATGTCGGGTCCAGGTGTCAGAACCGGAGATACTTAGGAGGCCTCAGCTGGTTTGTCGGATTCGCTGGATTCCCATGCCTCGGCGGATTCGACGGGTTCCCTTGCCTCAGCTGGCTCGATGGGTTTCCATACCTCAGTACGATCGATAGGCTCCTATGCCTCAGCTGGCTCAACAGGCTCCCATGCCTCAGCGGGCTCGATAGGCTCCCATGCCTCCGCGGGCTCGATAGGCTCCCATGCCTCCGCGGGCTCGATAGGCTCCCATGCCTTCGCGGGCTCGATAGGCTCCCATGCCCCCGCGGGCTCGATAGGCTCCCATGCCTCCGCGGGCTCGATAGGCTCCCATGCCTCCGTGGGCTCGATAGGCTCCCATGCCTCCGTGGGCTCGATAGGCTCCCATGCCTCAGCGGGCTCGATAGGCTCCCATGCCTCAGCTGGGTGAAAATGTTCCCGTGCCTCGAACGAGGCAACCAGGGAGGTCTCAGCCGGTTCGTCAGCTTTCTGCACCTCAGCAGAGGCGACCGGTCCGCTCCTGATCCCCGGGATCGTCCCTGTGGTTGGTGTCCTGCGGCTGGAGCCGAACGCGCCGGGGAGGGGGTACTGTCACGTATGCTCTCTCTCCAGCGCTCTAGGTTGCCATGCTCCCGCGCCTCAGCTGAATCGACAGGTTCCCGCACATTAGCAGAGGTGACCGGTCCGCTCCTGATCCCCGGGATCGTCATCTTGGTTGGCGTCCTGCGGCTGGAACCAGGCATCGGGGAGGGAATACTGTCACGTGTGCTCCCTCTCCGGCCGCTAGGTCACCAGGCTGCTCGTTATGACACACACCTGTCACCATCTTTACGCACATCAGCATATTATGACACTCACCTGGACTCCATCACTTCCTTGATTACTCCCTTTGGTACCTTCATCAGGCGTCATTGTTTTTGTTTCATGTCTGTGCCTTGTTCGTGTTTCTTATTTTTGTATTATGTTGTGTTTATTTATTGAAACACTCACTCCCGGAACTTGCTTCCCGACTCTCCGCGCACATCGTTACAATCGTACAGTATATAAGAATATATCACTATGTTGCCAAAAAAGTTCAAGACTGATATTGGTCCCTTCAATAAAATGCATTCAAAACTACTTTCTTCTACGTGCTGTCTCTTGCTAAACAAATGATGTTAACACTTATGCAGTACCTTTTAGCAATAATAATATACCTCTACTTCAGAACATAAAACAATTATGACAGGTGTGTTGTAATAAAAACGAGTGGTGTCCACTGATTAAATGCAGTCTTTCTGCATTGTGAAGAGGGAAAACCCAGATATTTACAAAGTTTGTGATGAATGACAGGTTGTTTCTTCATGCAAAAATAGATTTGGGGTTTAAAATTCAATTAAGCTGCTTTATTTTAGGGGTTTTGTGAAGGTGGGTAATTTTTGACCCTTAGGACAAGGGGAATATACAGAATGTTAAGACTACACAGGGTTTAAACCCCACCCTCTTCAACATATATATCAACGAATTGGCGAGGGCACTAGAACAGTCTGCAGCCCCCAGCCTGACCCTAATAGAATCTGAAGTCAAATGTCTACTGTTTCTGGTGCTTCTGTCACCAACCAAGAAGGGCCTACAGCAGCACCTATGTATTCTGCACAGATTCTGCCCGACCTGGGCCCTGGAAAGAATAAATACCTGACCACTGTGACTGAACCAAACTTAAGGAAAGCTTTGACTATGTACAGACTCAGTGAGCATAGCCTTGCTATTGAGAAAGGCCGCCGTAGGCAGACCTGGCTTTCAAGAGAAGACAGGCTACGTGCACACTGCCCACAAAATGAGGTGGAAACTGAGCTGCACTTCCTAACCTCCTGCCAAATGTATGACCATATTAGAGACACATATTTCCCTCAGATTACACAGATCCACCAAGAATTCAAAAACAAACCCAATTTGGATAAACTCCCATATCTACTGGGTGAAATGGCACAGTGTGCCATCATAGCAGCAAGATGTGTTACCTGTTACCACAAGAAAAGGGCAAACAGTGAAGAACAAACGCCATTGTAAATACAACCCATATTTATGTTTATTTATTTTCCCTTATGTACTTTAACTATTAACATATGTTTCCCATGCCAATAAAGCCCTTGGAGGGAGAGGGAGAGAGAGAGACTAACTTGATGAGATAGCATAGCAGTTGTGGTGAATTCACTAGACTGTCTAAAGGAGAGCCTTGGGAAACGAGTGCAGTATAGCTCATCTTTGTGGTCTGATACAGTTTGGAGCTGTTAACACCTTTTGTGGTTGTGTGATAGACTACTGAGAACTTGTGAGAACTTCACTCCTATAAATGTATCGGTTGAACAGTTTGGTCTCCCGTTGTCTTTTAACGAGTTGCTGCCGAGCAGCCGGATGGAGAGACATATGGGTTGTGCTAATTAGCAAAAGCGAAAGAATTCCAGCTCCAATCCCAATTTCTCTCTAGCTGGATGTGCCGTCTCCACAGTGAAAACCAACAGACCCAGAGGAACAAAGCCTTAAACCAAACCCGACGACATAAAGGACCCGTTGCTACAGCGTTTCGCTCCACGCCTCCTGCAACCACGCTCTTATAAAGCTGTTTTCCTTCCCACAGTTTACGGAGGAGCAGCAACAGTACAGTAAAAGTCAGATTTATTCCTCTTTATTTGTCCTATTTTATACACCGCAAGAGAGAATGAAAATGAAGACAGACGGAATAAATGCGGCAGAGCACAGAAAGGCCAAAGGAGAATCCCCAGCTCGATCCGGAGGGGCTCGTAAAGTAGATTTGTGGGGGGGGGGGGTCTGAAATCAAGTCTCCTTTAATCTCTCTCCCATCTGCATCAGCCCTGCGGTTTGGACTAAAATGGCCTCATTGTCTCCATTCAGTTACAGTAGCGTTCTGGCTGAATGATTCGCCAGAAGAGAGAGAGAGAGTAAATTTTCTGCCGGCAAAAGAGAAACATTTCCCATGGAGAGTTAACGGCTGAGGAGGAGGCAGAGAGGAGAGGGAGCTGCATATTTCAATGCTTTGAATAAATCGGTTTTTAATAACCGTCCTCACAAGGAATTTCCATCTCCAAAAAAAAAAACAGTAGATTACACAACCTTGCGCCGGGGTCGTAAATATGAAACAATTACGACCTGCCTGGCTGTGTGGACTCATGGAGAAGCTCTCCTTGCACCCTCCTTTCCACTAGCTTTAAATCACAAGCACACATCTGTTCACAGGCCTACACCATTTCATTTCAAAACGGTAATGAATTATCCGCATGGGAGATTAATTGCAGGAACCGAAAGCTTCTCTCGGATCAGGGGATGGATCATCAGCAGTGACAGGAGACATCCGCACATGCACAGTAGTATACACACAGTTAAATACACCTTGTAACATTACTCTGACATCTAAATAAATAAACCTGAGTAAGTCCTTCGAAGCTCATATGTTCTTGAAAGCTAATTGATTTGTCATGAATGTCCCTCCAAGATTCAGAAGTGCTGTATAAGGCTGGATCAGTGGGTCAGTAGAGCAGTAAGTGTTACAGCACGGTTCTCCGCTTTGTTTGATGACAGACGCTTGAGCACGTTGGCCCTTAGACTTGTGGAATAATATTTTGAGTGTGCCACTTGAAAATGGCTTCCAATTGATGCTTGCATGACCAAAGTCATGATTAACGTGTATCAACCTAGTAATGCAGCCACCAACAGCAGCCGTCCAAGCTGATGGTCTTCAGATTCTTGCTAACCCCTTTTATAGCATAGGTGTTTCCCCAAATGCGCTGTGTGATTCACAATAGTGCAGTATACTGATGCATTGCTTCTGAACCCTCTGCAACCGATTGAGGCACCAGGCCAAAGAACACAGCCGGAGAGGAAAATAGTCTTCTGGCCATATATCATCATAGAAACTTTCACTGAGTAGATAACCAATGAATTATGGGAGTCTTTATTCAGACCCAAGTCCATTCCCATAAAACAGAGATATGGCCCATCATGTTACTCATGTGAAGAATCACTGAAGACACCCAGGGTTTGCTTTGATGTCTTCATCACTGAAAAATAGGCTTTTGATAAGATCGCGCAATGGGGCTTGTGTTAAAAAGGTGCTCTTCTCTAACTGGTGATGGTTGTATTATTCATACTTAACAAGAGCAGAAACACGCTGGTATGTGAGGGAGTACAAAATGGAGAATGATCCCCCCCTGATGTTCTCTGAGGAATTTTAGCCTCAACATCACCTAGCCTCAACGTAGTTTCGACGCTACCTAGCGCTCGTTAGCGAGAGCATCAAGCATCTCCCTCTCTTCTTCACGCATTTAAAAGAGAAGAGCAGGAAAGGAAGACACTGGGAGGAGAAGAGGAGGAAAGGAAGACACAGGGAGGAGATAGGGAGGAAAGGGTGATACTGGGAGAAGAGGGAGGGGTTGTGGGAAATTGAAAAAAAAAGGAAACGCAACCAGAAGCGCTAGCCAATAACTCGTGCCAGTAAACTCAGAGACAATGAACCTCCGCCAGATGTTGCGCCATTTGGCCTTGCTCGCTCCGGCAAAGAGATGCAAGCCGACTAACCATTTTTCACTGTCAGCCAGAACAACGGGGCCTTGCGGAGGGAAATTAAGACATGCGCGACGTGCGACGGTGGTGGCGCCCTGCTTCGACGTTGGCTGCCGAAATTACCGGCTGTGGAGAGGAGAGGTATAGAGGTGGTGACTGTGACGGTCGGGGCTGGCGAAGGAGAAAAAAGCCCAAACACGCCACCTGGCCGCTGACAGCTCTGTCAGAACGCATCGGGTCTCCTGCGGCACAGCGAAGGGGTTCTGATCCGGTGCGCCGTCTCTCAGGGGCAGGGATAATTGTCGTCAGCGTCAACAGAGCCATCG
The DNA here is from genome assembly GCF_901001165.1 of Salmo trutta. Lineage (NCBI taxonomy): Eukaryota > Metazoa > Chordata > Actinopteri > Salmoniformes > Salmonidae > Salmo > Salmo trutta. The sequence goes on from NC_042957.1 coordinate 45,026,932, forward strand.
TCATGGCAGCACGTCTGCCTGTATATCATTGTGGCCTAACTGTATCTGTGCAGACTGCTTTCCTCTGTGGAGGGAACATCACTGAACTAAAAATGGAACTGGGACGACAACTGCTGATGAATATACAAAAATAGCTTAAAACAAGATGAATATCTTAAATGCTTAAAATGGGATTGAGTTTGTTGAAATGTCGGGCAAAACAACTGAAATGGGCATTGTGAAATGTTCATCTGAAAACCCCTTTGTCGAGTGAGACTGTCCAATCCCCTTTCTTTGGTAGCTGGGGAAAATCTGTCGCTTCTCTCCCGTTGTCTTTAATGAACACTGACACCCTTGTCAGCACCAGAAAATAAACTGATTTTATTTGGGGGGGGGGGGGGGGGTGCAACCCCATAGATCCCCTCAAACCCCCCCAGACCTTAGTTTCTGGACAGTCTTCTCCCAGCTGTTTCTTATTCATCTAGGGTGGAGGGGGTGTCGCTGTCTGTCCCCGTGGTGGGGGTTCGGGGGGCTGGGGACCCTCCTGTCCCAGTGGTCCAATGCCTTGCTGTCCCATCAATAACGGCCTGGGTGACAGGGCTGAAGGGGGCACAGTGCAGACCCCTGGCCTGAGGCCTGTCCTCCTGATCAGCCAACAATGCCCACAGCTTGGGCCCTGCCCGGCCTGGCAGCCCCCCAAACGTCACACACACAGCTCATCCAAAACAGCTCCCTCTTCCCAATCTCTTGCTTAGTTTCTCAAACAAAGCCACAATTGCACTCTCTTGTCCTTCCTCTGTTTTAGCAATCTGGCACTTTAGAGCAAGGGATACATCCACAGCATGGGAAAGAGGGAGGCATGGTATCTATCTATCTCTCTCCCTCTCATTCTCTCTCTTGCTCTCTCTCTTTCTCATTCGCGCTGTGCAGCTACAGGTCTCTATAGCATGTTACGTACCGGCCGGTATCATTCCCTCCAGGTCTCCCCCACCTAGAGGAGAGTTGCCAGGTCTCATTCATCTCTGCCTGCCAGACAGCCATGTCTCTCTCACTACGCCACATCTGGCCTAAAATCCCCACCTCCCCCTCCTTCTCCCTCCTCCTCTCCCACTCCCTTGTACAGACCCTGTAGCCCTGCTTCACATCAATTACATCTCTGATGTGGTGAATATCCCTGCAAACGGCAATATGCAAACTCAATGAAACACACTCGCATACCTCCATGCAAAATCACATACAGTGGCAAGAAAAAGTATGTGAACCCTTTGAAATTACCTGGATTTCTGCATAAATTGGTCATCGGATTTGATCTGATCTTCATATAAGTCACAACAATAGACAAACATAGTGTGCTTAAACTAATAACACACAAATTATTGTATTTTTCTTGTCTATATAGAATACATCATTTAAACAATCACAGGTTGGAAAAAGTATGTGAACCCCTAGGCTAATGACTTCTCCAAAAGCTAATTGGAGTCAGGAGTCAGCTAACCTGGAGTCCAATCAATGAGACGAGATTGGAGATGTTGGTTAGAGCTGCCTAGCCGTATAAAAAACTGTCACAAAGTTTGAGTTTGCTATTCACAAGAACCATTGCCTGATGTGAACCACGCCTCGAACAAAAGAGATCTCAGAAGACCTAAGATTAAGAATTGTTGACTTGCATAAAGCTGGAAAGGGTTACAAAAGTATCTCTAAAAGTCTTGATGTTCATCAGTCCACGGTAAGACATTGTCTATAAATGGAGAAAGTTCAGCACTCTTGTTACTCTCCCTAGGAGTGGCTGTCCTGCAAAGATGACTGCAAGAGCACAGCGCAGAATGCTCAATGAGGTTAAGAAGAATCCTAGTGTCAGCTAAAGACTTACAGAAATCTCTGGAACATGCTAACATCTCTGTTGACGAGTCTGTGATACGTAAACAAGAATGGTGTTCATGGGAGAACACCACGGAAGAAGCCACTGCTGTCCAAAAAAAACATTGCTGCACGTCTGAATTTTGCAAAAGTGCACCTGGATGTTCCAAAGCGCTACTGGCAAAATATTCTGTGAACAGATGAAACTGCAGTTGAGTTGTTTTGAAGGAAGACACAACACTATGTGTGGAGATAAAAAGCCACAGCACACCAACATCAAAACCTCATCACAACTGTAAAGTATGGTGGAGGAAGCATCCTGGTTTGGGGCTGCTTTGCTGCCTCAGGGCCTGGACAGCTTGCTATTATCGACGGAAAAATGAATTCCCAAGTTTATCAAGACATTTTGCAGAAGAATGTTAGGCTATCTGTCCGCCAATTGAAGCTCAACAGAAGTTGGATGATGCAACAGGACAACGACCCAAAACACAGAAGTAAATCAACAACAGAATGGCTTCAACAGAAGAAAATACACCTTCTGGAATGGCCCAGTCAGAGTCCTGACCTCTACCCGATTGAGATGCTGTGGCATGACCTCAAGAGAGCAGTTCACACCAGACATCCCAAGAATATTGCTGAACTGAAACAGTTTTGTAAAGAGGAATGGTCCAAAATTCCTCCTGACCGTTGTGCAAGTCTGATCCGCAACTACAGAAAACGTTTGGTTGAGGTTATTTCTGCCAAAGGAGGGTCAGCCAGTTATTAAAGGGTTCACATACTTTTCCCACACTGCACTGTGAATGTTTACACAGTGTGTTCAATAAAGACATGAAAATGTATAATTGTTTGTGTTATTAGTTTAAGCAGACTGTGTTTGTCTATTGTTGTGACCTAGATGAAGATCAGATAAAATTTTATGACCAATTTATGCAGAAATCCAGGTATTTGCAAAGGGTTCACATACTTTTTCTTGCCACTGTACAAGTACATACTTCACCCGAAAACCATAGCTTTCACTTCGTACCTAAAAGAACACAAACCACCACACACAAATGCTCACCCCAGCACACAAACATGCTGTGGAATAGCAGGATTATGAGTACAACCAGAGGTGGTAACATCCATTTGCACACACCCCACTACATAAAACACAAAGACAATGCCTTTAATCAAGTCAAAGAATTCCACCGCCAGCATGGCTTTACCGAAGAAATCCAACAAATTGTTAATACCATCAGTCTTCCAGCATTTATGTATTCTAAATAGTAGAAGAAAGACTAACGCCAGAGCATCTGGTCCTTGCTTTGTGGATTAGCCAATAAACTCAGACCAGGAAGTCCCGGGTGATTCCAGAAATGCCCATAGGTGGACTGATTAGAGTCAGAGATCTGTGTAATTAAAGCAGCGTGACAACTGGTAATGAACCTTTAAACAGGAAACACACAACGGTCTATTTGAAAGAGAAGCAGCTTCATCCTTCCATCCATCTCTGACGGAGGAAAGGAGCGGAGGAGAAGGAGTGCAAGGAGAACAACGGGCGAGCATGTCAGAGGACATCAAACAATGAATCAGTCTGAAATCTATGATCTCCAGCTGCTCCAGCTGTTGCTGGGATGAGAGATAGAGGAAAGCACGAACAATAGGAAAGCAGCGGCATCAGATTGTACAGGGATGGAAGTGCATGGCGTTGCAAACACAGATTTTGGGATCAGGTCTGGTGAAAGTGGCTGGGCTGCTGGTGTGGTGCAGATAGTGTTGAGACTTATATACAGGTGTGACTGAGTACATGGGAAAAGCAGGCATGGACATGAGTAAGAGTGTTTTAGCTAGACTCAAGGAAGATTTACTGTAGATAGTGTTGAAGCTTTGAGCTAGGGCTGGATTGGATGGACTTAATTCCTGTAAACTAGCCTACACTGTTTATGCGGTTATTCAAGTATATGTACTGAACTGAATTTATGCATAAATTATCGGTTTTGGTCATCAACATTTCCTTTTTTTAGGTATCAAGTAAAGTACTGCTTTAAAATGATGTAAACTAAAGTGTCACGCCCTGGCCATAGAGAAGGTTTAATTCTCTATTTTGGTTAGGCCAGGGTTTGACTAGGGTGGGCATTCGATGTCCTTTTTTCTATGTTTTGGATTTCTTTGTTTTGGCCGGGTATGGTTCTCAATCAGGGACAGCTGTATATCGTTGTCTCTGATTGGGAGCCATACTTAGGCAGCCTGTTTTCCTTTGGGTTTTGTGGGTGGTTAATTTCTGTTTAGTTCATGTTCCTGACAGAACTGTTTGGCTGTCGTTCGTGTTTTGTTTAAAGTGTTCTATTAAAATTATTATGATGAGCACTCAACACGCTGCGCCTTGGTCTACTCCTTTCAACGGCCGTTACATAAAGAACCTACTGTAAAACAAAGTCTGCTATGCCTTCTCAGTGAGCTCATCCCAGGGCCAGTAGGCTGCTGGGTCATAGGCGTCAGAGAGCAGTGTAAGCCTCCCAGGTGTTCAGCAGGAATGTGTCGGCTGGGTGATGAATGGCTGAGAGGCCTGAGCCCAGAGGCAGAGCTGCACCGTGGGGCTCACCTGGTCAAGTTGTGTGGGAAGGACACTGCTGGGTTTGGGCTGCTGGGGAGGTAGAGGCAGGGACTGACCCTGGGGCTGCCAGGGGAGGGGTGTGTGTGTGTGTGTGTGTGTGTGTGTGTGTGTGTGTGTGTGTGTGTGTGTGTGTGTGTGTGTGTGTGTGTGTGTTCCCGTGTACACCGGAGATAGACTTCCAGGCATTCCAGCATCCACTCATAAGTGTGCGTGAGGGCAGGCGGTGTGAGAGGTGTGTAGGAGTAGAGAGCAGGGGGTAAGAAGGAGGTTGGACAGAGGTAGGGGTAATGGAAGTTCAGCTAGAGGTGACTTGTCAAGTGGTGTGAGGGCTCGTCTTCAGCGCTGGATGTGTTATCGGAGACAGGGAGGCTTGGTGGCAGAAGCTGTAGACACATCTGTGGCCTGTCTTTTGCAGGCCTATCCACCGTAGGACCCGATGTATGGTGATTAACTAGCAATATTGCCACTATGTTCAGTCATTACTATCACTGCGGTTACAACTAAATCTAGTTTTGTTAGGTGAGAAATAATGACTGCTTAAAATAAATATTTCAAATACTGAGCTATGTTGTATCCTAAAAACATTCTGAAACTATATTTATACTTATACAATTTCTCAGAGAAAGAGATTTTGTTCAACAAGTAGTACTGTTTTTTATAAAAAACATAGGGGTTAAAATTATTGACACCCCTAAATATATTCTAGACAATCCTTTATGTGATTTTTGTTTTGCTGCAACTTTCGTTTCGTTTTGTTTGTTGGTCAGTGACTCTTTGTTAATTTCCTCATCTGTTTTAGCGACTTTTTTTTCTTGCTGGGAACGTAACAGACTTTACAAACTTGTTGAATGCATTTTCAGTTTGCTTCGATTGTGTTTCACATTTTGTGCCCAATAAAAATGAATGGTAAATGTACTGTGTAATTTTGTAGTCACTATTATTGTAATTGTGAATAGAATGTTTCTAAACACTTCTACGTTAATGTGGAGGCTACCATGATTATGGATAATCCATGAATTGAGTGATAAGTAAGAAAGTTAGAGGGTCAAAGATCATACCCCCAAGACATGTTAAACTTCCGTGTTACTGGTAATGGTGAGAGGTTAGCATGCCTTTGGGGTATGACCCTTATGGAAAAACCACATGAAAACCACATTTTGATCATGGGATGTTACGGGAAGTTAATCTGATAACATGTGACGTGAATAAACATGTGATAACATGGAATTACATGTGACAACACGGGGATGCCAAATTTAAATGTGAAATGAGAAAATGTGTTTTTGGAACACTTCGCATGTGACAGGGATTCTGTTATCTGGCACAGGTTACCCCAGTGGGAGGAGTTTGCATCGGGTGAAAAGTGGTTGCATTCGTTTTGGAGCCCACAGTGAAGTAGGCTCAAAACAAAAGTGACATAAATTAAGCACATGGATTAATGAGTAGGATTCAGTTTTTTCACATACCAAAGGGATTGATTTTGATTAAAACACTATCTGCCTTCCTGAAAAAACTAGTTAAAAAATTACAACATGCACTGAGTGGACAAAACAATAGACTGACCAGGTGGAAGTTATGATCTTTTATCGTCACCTGTTAAATCCACTTCAATCAGTATAGATGAAGGGCAGGAGACAGGTTAAAGAAGCATTTTCAAGCCTTGAGACATATATTCTGTATGCGTGCCATTCAGAGGGTGAATGGGCAATGTGTCCCGTGTGGCTCAGTTGGTAGAGCATGGTATTTGCAACGCCAGGGTTGTGGGTTCGTTTCCTACGGGGGAAAAAAAAAATTATGAAATGTATGCATTCACTACTGGAAGTCGCTCTGGATAAGAGCGTCTGCTAAATGACTAAAATGTAAAAAATAAAAAAAATAAAGGGAAAATGTAAGATAAAATATTTAAGCGCCTTTTAAACAGGGTATGGCATCATTTAGAAGGCTAAAATCACATTGCTATCTTCACAAAAGTATTCTCATGCTTAATCATAAATGTTTACAATATTTAGATGTAAACCTGATATACACAGTGTACAAGCTTTTCAAGTTACAATGTTTTCATGTAAACTCAGCAAAAAAAGAAACGTCCCTTTTTCAGGACCCTGTCTTTCAAAGATAATTCATAAGAATCCAGATAACTTCACAGATCTTAATTGTAAAGGGTTTAAACACTGATTCCCATGCTTGTTCAATGAACCAATTAAACATTTAGGTACATACAAGTGTCTTATAAAGGGTTGAAAGCTTAAATTCTTGTTAATCTAACTGCACTGTCCGATTTACAGTAGCTATTACAGCGAAAACATGCCATGTGATTGTTTGAGAACGGCGCCCACATCAAAATATTTTTCCACAGGCACAGATTTCATAAATTCACAAATAGCGATTAAATATTCACTTACTTTTTGAAAATCTTCCTCTGATTTTTCATCCAAAGGGTCCCAGCTATAACATGTAGTGTAGTTTTGTTAGATAAAATCCTTCTTTATATCCCAAAAAGTCTGTTTAGTTGGCGCCATCGATTTGAGTAATCCACTCGTTCAACATGCAGAGAAAGGAATCCAAAAATCTACCCCTAAACTTTGTTTCAACAAGTCAAAATACGTTTCTATTTACTCCTCAGATACCCTCAAATTTAATCAAACTCTAATATTTCTCACGGAAAGAAGTATGTTCAATAGGAAACCGATTTTAGCAGGTGTGTCCTTTCTTAATGGCGCGCTCAAACACGAATTTCCAAGACTGTGTCCCTGTACTAAAACAAATATTTCTTATTCGTTTTGGAAGTTACAAGCCTGAAACCTTTAACATAGACTGCTGCCACCCTGTGGAAGCCATATGAATTGCATCCTGGGAGCTAGAATTGAGTATGCCCTTATACTTGCCATTGTAAGAGCATGGACTCTCAAAAAGAAAAAAATTCTGTTTGGTTTTTCTTTGGATTTTCTCCAACCATATCTATGGTGTTATATTCTCCTATATTATTTTTATGTTTCTACAAACTTCAAAGGGTTTTCTTTCCAATGGTACCAATTATATGCATATCCTGGCTTCAGGGCCTGAGCAACAGGCAGTTTACTTTGGACACGTCATTCAGGCGGAAATGGAGAAAAAAGGGGCCTAGCCCTAAGAACTTTTTAAGACACTAACAGCTTACAAACGGTAGGCAATTAAGGTCACAGTTATGAAAACTTAGGACACTAAAGAGACCTTTCTACTGACTCTTAAAAACACCAAAAGAAAACTGCCCAGGGTCCCTGCTCATCTGTGTGAACATGCCTTAGGAGGAATGAGGAGCAAGGAGGAATGAGGACTGCAGATGTGGCCAAGGCAATAAATTGCAATGTCCGCACTGTGAGACGCCTAAAACAGCGCTACAGGGAGACAGGACAGACAGCTGATTGTCCTCGCAGTGGCAGACCACGTGTAACAACACCTACACAGGATCGGTACATCCAACATCACAGGTACAGGATGGCAACAACAACTGCCCGAGTTACACCAGGAACGTACAATCCCTCCATCAGTACTCAGACTTCCGCAATAGACTGAGAGAGGCTGGACTGAGGGCTTGTAGGCCTGTTGTAAGGCAGGTCCTCACCAGACATCACCAGCAACAACGTCGGTGGGCACAAACCCACCGTTGCTGGACCAGACAGGACTGGCAAAAATTGCTCTTCACTTCGCGGTTTTGTCTCACCAGGGGTGATGGTCAGATTCGCATTTATCGTTGAAGGAATGAGCATTATTTGGAGGTGGAGGGTCTGTCATGGTCTGGGGCGGAGTGTCACAACATCATCGGACTGAGCTTCTTGTCATTGCAGGCAATCTCAATGCTGTGCGTTATAGGGAAGACATCCTCCTCCCTCATGTGGTACCCTTCCTGCAGGCTCATCCTGACATGACCCTCCAGCATGACAATGCCACCAGCCATACTGCTCGTTCTGTGCGTGATTTCCTGCAAAACCGGAATGTCAGTGTTCTGCCATGGCCAGCGAAGAGCCCGGATCTCAATCCCATTGAGCACATCTGGGACCTGTTGGATCGGAGGGTGAGGGCTAGGGCCATTCCCCCCCAGAAATATCTGGGAACTTGCAGGTGCCTTGGTGGAAGAGTGGGGTAACATCTCACAGCGAGAACTGGCAAATCTGGTGCAGTCCATGAGGAGGAGATGCACTGCAGTACTTAATGCAGCTGGTGGCCACACCAGATACTGACTGTTACTTTTGATTTTGACCCCCCTTTGTTCAGGGACACATTATTCCATTTCTGTTAGTCACATTCTCCCAAGCTAGAGACCAGAAAGGAGTCGGTCTGCTGCATTACAATTTACCATTGACGTGAGGTGTCATTAAAAAAAAACACATCAATCCCTCCCCATCCCCTCTGCGGGTGAGAGGGCTCTGTAGAGCTGATCCACGATAACCGGATCTTTGGATCCTCACAGGAGAGCCATGACACGGTGTCAATTTCTGGACCCCACTGTACAAACACAAACACACACTTATCCTTGTGGAGCCATTACTCCCTCAGCCCTGTTACCTTACACACTCTCTCTCTCCTGGCTTGGCGCGGCTCGTAAACAGCCCAGAAGGCCCGTGGGTCCGTCCGGACGGAGAGCCCAGGGAGGCCGGTATTCATCACATTGATAAGCCCACTTAACCTCTTCTCCTCACCTAATTATCCATCTGATTTATAGGGACAGGCCCCTGGCCGATGGATCTCCCTCATGGAAGCCAATCAACCTCCAGCTCAGTCCCAGCCCGATTCCCAGCCACACAGAGACTCATACCGTCTCTCTCCTGGGTGGCTGTGATTTACTCTGGTCCAGACAAGGGCACACACAACTCCCACCTTCTCATCACCTCAGTCTAGTAACACTAAGCCCTAGATCAGATCAGCTTATAGCATAGTATGAATGGCTCTCTGGACAAGACAGGAAAGACAGGAAAGTGGGGAAAGAAAGGAAAGAGGGGAAAGAGAGGAGATATGGAGAAGGGAGTGGAGGGGACAGGGAGAAGGAGAGACAGATGTTTCCATAAAAATTCAATTTCAAACTATCCTGTTCAATTAGCTGGGATTGAAAGTGATTGAACCAAATAATTCTCAAGCGGGTAGACCTGCTGTACTGTTTACTGCTCAATGAAGGGATTGTACTTCATTTGCTGTACACTACAAGCTTGGTGTGTAGTTGTTGTATAGGTTTTGTGGGTGTCGTGTATGTGTTGCTAAGGCCTGCGTGGAGAACTGTAAAACGAGAAGGGAGGGGCGAGTGGAGAGTTCAAGAGTCTCTTGGACTGACCTGGCTGTAACCTTTCAGGAGTCAACTTACTGTGACCTCAGGGACCTCTCTCTCTCTCGCCCTCTCCTACCTGTTAACCTATAGAAAAAATAAAGAACTTTAGACATTTCAAGCCTCTGGTCTTTGTTTGGTCACCTGCGACCAAAGGGTCAAAACTCTGTCATCACCAACAAACCAAAACATATTTGGGTGCATGTAAACAGATGAGAAAGGTATGTCTCTCTTTTTCATTTACTTGCACCATTGGTCCAACCCATGTACAGTTATTGTGTGTGTGCTCTTCCTGTCAGCTTGACAATGTGGTATCTCTAAAGAGTTTCAAAGAAGGATTCAAGCTGGATAATGCCAAGTGAGGGCTAACAGGAGAGGAGAACCGAGGGAAGGAGAAGAGGGGAGAGTGACAGCACTGGAGGGTATAAAAAGGCTGGAGAAGATAAGGTGACCTGAGTTTCGTTTTCCTCCTCGGCATCTGAGCTGCACCTGTCTCCCATCCCTCTCTCCCTCCATACCTTTCATACCCCTCCACCCGCTGGGCTCCTGACAGGCCCTGATAGCCTTCAAGCTTCCAGAGGGAGGGGCGCTCCTACTGTGGCTTGCCGGTTGAAATTCCCCAGGTCTCTGGTTCCCTGGCTGGACCCTTTAACACAGACACAGACCTAGCCAGGCTGCAGCCTCAACACGAGCCAAGTGGGCATGAATTGGCCAGGGATAAGTTGTGGTCTGGAGTTGGAGATGTTCCATAGACAGTGGTGGAACTACATACTGTCTGGGTGTTTGTTGTAAGTGGGGGAGGATATGGAGTCCCCCACCACCACCACTTTCACCTCTCTGTAACCTTTCAGATAGGATATGGTGTGGTTTCGTAAGGCATTTAGTGTACGATTTCCTAATCTCCATCTTTCTCTCTTGTACATGAGGAGAGAAACATTTGATCGATGTAGACTCACCCGGACAACATTCTCCATCACATAAAAACATATGAGCTCGGTGCCACACATTCATGGCGAGTATATGAGCTGGACTCGCCTCTCCTGTTCCGTTCCTCATGTTGAGAATTAGAGCACGGACAGTCAGACAGGCGGTGAGGGACAGGAGACTGACAGGCCGAGCTCTCCTGTTATTCTTGGCGAAGGAGGAAGAGGAAGGAAGGTCTGGGAGGAATTGCTCTTGGACCAGTCACGGGACCGCAACCAAACGCATTGCTGACAGCGAACACAAAAAAAGGACGGGCGGGGGAAAAAATGGTTTGAAAAGACAGCTGACCGCCCCTTACCTCCTGCAGCCTGTAACCCCTTCGTCCCTCAATTTCTTCATCCCTCCTCTCCTATCTCCCGCTGTGATCTGTGGGTGTTTCGGAGGGGTCGGGGCAAATGCACTGAGTTTGACCTGTCTCCACCCTAACTCCTCCTTCCACTAAAACCACACTTACACCCTTACACACACACACATTCAAACACGCACACACTCTCCTCCTCTGCTAGCAGTGGGAGAGGGGGTGTCGGGTAGCGGGAGCTGGCTAGAATTGGAGAGACCTCATTGTTTATTGAGAGCACTGGCGATGAGAAAAGTGACGGCTCCTGCAGATAGGTTTCAACACGCCATGCATCAGCGGCCCAACCGAATCGAGCCTGACCCCAGCCTCTTGTTTTTACACGCAGCGAGGGAGAGGGAGGAGAGAAGGAGAGAGAGAGGGGCGGGGGATATACAGAGAGTGGGGGGGGGGGCAAATTAGAGCAAGCAAGAGATAGAGGGAGAGTAGATAAATTGGAAAACAAATGGAAACCAGGTCAAATAGAGAGAGGAGGGAAGAGAGAAAAAGAGAGAAAAAAATTAAGGTTTGGGTGGGAAATAAAATAGGACTGAGCAATGAGAGAGGATGAAAATAGGAAAGGGGGAGGGCAAGTAGTATAGATATATCTGAATCCTGGTAATAGATTTGCATATGTTTGTACAATGTGGTAATGGTGTGTGCATTTCCAGACATAATAAATGATCTAATCTATTTTAGCCCTATCACTCTAACTCTCCTGCCTGCTACTCTTGTTCTCTGCCGTGTCCCTCTCTTATTAACTCCAATCTCTTCATCACCCCTCGCTCCCTATTTCCCCCTTGTTTTCTCTTATTCTCTCTCTCGCTCTCTTCGACTTCCATCGCTCTCCCTCTGCTTGGAGTTCTAAGTGTGGGGCCCCTGAAGAGGCCTCTGGTAGACCCTGTGTGATGGCTGAGGCTCAGACTCCCGTCTGAGCCTCAGAGGGGCAGGCAGTGGTGAAATTCTGCAGTCTGAAACCTTTCACTGAGCATCACACCTCCTCTGTCTGAATTTCCTCCAAAGCTCTGGGGAATTCTGGGAGTTGGAGTCAAACCCATGCTCCTGATGGACTACAACAACCACAAGAAAAACATGAGGGGAGAAGAGAAACATGGTTCATTTAGATTTGGCCAAAATAATCTGTTTGTGGCGAAACACTGACTGGTGCTCACACAACACATCTTAGAGGTGCATAACCTCTGTGCTTATTTCATAAAACATGACGCCAATGATTCTCTGCAGACCTTTGGAACACGTCAAGCCAACTTCTATAGCTTGTTTGGCCTGTAGCGTGTTTGACCAATACAAACATTACAGTAGAGGGATTGTCAATGTAGGGGACTCGAGGGATCAACAAGGTGCTTACATTTGACGGACGCACTCCTTTTCACCCTAAATGTCACTGGCGTGCATGCATCTCTCTGTTTGTCAGCTCTGCGACTGAACCCAAGTGATTTACTGAATGGCTCAGTGACGTTAAGATGTCTTCATCAAGTCGGAGGTGACAGGGGGGGCAGCCGTCATAATCAAGAGACAAACACATCTACGGGGGCAGGAAGGATCCAGACCTGGCAACCCAAGGACCCATAATGGGTGACCGTAAGTTTGTCAGGGCATTGAAGATGAAACACGGTCAACGTGTGGTCATCGGTGTTGGAATGAGATCATGCTGGGATCTACAGGTAACTGCCAAAATAAAGGAACCACTTGAGTAAATGAGGGATACAAAGTATATTGAAAGCAGGTGCTTCCACACAGATGTGTTTCCTGAGTTAATTAAGCATTTAGTATCCCATCATGCTTAGGGCCATGTATAAAAATGCCCAGTTGCTTATTATTTTGGCTACAGGAGCATTGAAGTTGTTCTTGTGCCTTGTGGTCGCCCCAAAGGTGTTTCCTTTATTTTGGCAGTTACCTGTATGTGATTTAGTGGTTTGTTGTCTCATGTACATAAATCAATTTAGATGCTAGCTACTCTGATAAAAGAGAGTGTTGAGGTAAGTCAGTAAAGTAAGAGGAATATAAAATGTAAACAAACTGTTTTGAAAGTACAATGTTGATGCATGTTCTTTATCTATGATGATGGACCATTGGGTTGTCACAGAGGTAGCAGAAATTGATCGATTGTGGTCATGTTGTGTTTGCTTTGTGACCACTGCGGTCCCGGTGCGGTCCTGGTGTGGTTGCAGGGTGGTCATTGTTGTGTTTGCTGTGTGACCACTGCGGTCCCAGTGCGGTCCTGGTGTGGTTGCAGGGTGGTCATTGTTGTGTTTGCTGTGTGACCACTGCGGTCCCAGTGCGGTCCTGGTGTGGTTGCAGGGTGGTCATTGTTGTGTTTGCTGTGTGACCACTGCGGTCCCAGTGCGGTCCTGGTGTGGTTGCTGGGTGGTCATTGTTGCATACGTGATTGATCAGCCCTCGCCTTGGCCCTAGTAAAGGAAGATAATGTAATTTTAGCTCAAGCTGCTAATTTCCTCTCTGTGCCAAGAGAAACAAGTGTCCACATGCAGTGTTAGTCCAAGATAAACTTTGCTATTGTGCCAGCTTCATTCAGCACCCACAAGCAAGTAGAGGTGGGGATGGGTGGGGATGGGGACATGGGGTCAGGAAGGAGCAAACTAGTCCTCCCTCAATCACTTAACAACCAACCACCTAACACTGCTCACTCCACCACAGGAGGCTGCTGAGGGGAGGACGGCTCATAGTAATGGCTGGAACGGATTAAATGGAATGGCATCAAACACATGGAAACAATGTGTTTGATGTATTTGATACCATTCCGCTAATACCATGCCACCGACCTCCTGTGCACTACACACTGACATACCCACTCTAACAGTTAGCTCGTTTTCTTCCGCTGTTGTAAGTCACAACTATATTGTGTTCTGTCAACCTCTGATCCCTCTCAGTCCCTCACAAGACAAATGCAAGTCCAGAGGTCCACATTATCATGGTATCGCGGTATTATCTAGTTTGTTAATTACGTCAGTGTAACCCAATTGCCCCCTAGTACACACCCGTTCTTCTTTATTTCTTCATTAAATAGGTGGCCACATTCACATTTGGCCAAAGTGCAGCGATGACTACCTCCTATCTGCACTAGATATCATATCAGCTCATATCACCTGTCTTCATTTAGCACGCCATGACATGATGGGTTAAACGGGTTTAGCCCTTCATAGCATAAAGGCGCGGGCACATTTCACTCACCTGAGCATGACATCACCGTAGCAGTCACGTAGTTGAAAGAATGCTACAGTGGGAGACGCTATGCAATAGGAATGTATCATGACGTTTTAATCGAACGCTATCAAGCATTGAAGATAACATTGCTATGACTAATAGCACTGATCCTGTGACTTATTACTAGGTCGTTGAGACCTTGTCGATTCTAAAATGGGAATATGCGCTAGTGTAGGATATCTGATTGATTATGTGAGATTGAGCTTGGAATGATATTTGTTTAAAATAATAAGTCGGTGCATGTCATTTTGCCATAAAAGTTCAATAATGTTTACCAATGAGGTTAGATAGCAGTTTAATATTTATAAAATAGACAGCTCCTTGGTTAAACTTTTTGCTGTACCATTTTCGATCAAACGTCTGTGTTGTGAGACCACGCAATCTGTGCGCCTCCGCATGACTGAATCCTGATGTTTTCTCTGGCCTTTTTCACTCTGGTACGCTGGACGTAGGAATGCCACGTCGATAACCTCTTGATCCGGATTCACACAAAAATGTGATGCGAAGCAGAGAGAGGATTGTCCGTAACACTTGAAACTAAAAAAAAAAACAGGATTAAAAAAACGACACTCACACTCAAGAAATGTACCTTGATTGCGAAGATCGTTTTCCGCAAATACATTTGAGCTTGAGCATATTTTAGTCGTATTTAGTCGCTATAGAAATGTAATTTATTATTATTATTATTATACAAATCATTTCCACATGGACTGGTCTCGTTATTCGTTTCTAAATATGGTACAAAATTGGACGTGGTGTTGGACCATGATGCAACAAAAGTGCTCGTCAAATGATGTCTTGCAGGGAGGCTCACTCACAGGTCTGTAATGCTTCATTCGATTGAGCAGCATTGGAAAGGCACCCTGTACTCTCTATGACGCACCTTAATTGGGGAGAACGAGCTTAGGGTAATGGCTGGTGGTTTCCATGTGTTTGATGCCATTCCATTCGCTCCGTTCCAGCCATTATTACGCGCTATCCTCCCCTCAGCAGCATCTACTTACTTGCACGAATAATTTGTGCTCTGGGCGACTAAGAAAATGACACCAAGTACAGTGATGTTGTGGAATAACATGCCATTTAATAATTGGATAATAACAATAAGCTACAGTAGTCATCAGCAGCCTACTATTACTAGCCAATACGATCATATAGGCCTACGTATTCTACTGATATTAATATTATGAAAATGTATCATCATAATAGTAATCACAACAATTATTTTTTATAATTTCCTGTTGAGACATTGTAATAACTGAAAATACTCTTTCGAGTATTCAACGTTGTTGACCATGTCGTGGACAAAGGCAAAATAGGTGGGGAAAGTTTATGATACTGCTCTGTAAATCATAATGTCATGGGCCTATAGCCTTCATATACTGTATGTCCTACAATATTTTCGGCATTATGTTTGAAAAAACAAAAAAGTTTCAACTTGTTATGTTTTGCAGGCACCTATGTTCAACACTATTGTCTCAACATGTTAATAGAAAACAGGTCTAATGAAACGACGACTTATCTTTTATGAACAAATACACAATTAAAGCTTAATCAAGTGATTCATACGAAGATGTTTGAGCTTATGGTTATGAATTCATGCTAAATAGTTCTGCTACTATCCTTAGGCTATACAATAATAACTATAGGTATACTTATTTTGATTGAGATATCGTCGAGAATATTAGATTTAATCGGTTTACCGCGATATCTATTTTCGTGATCACATTATTTTGATTTAAAGGAAGTAAAAACATACCTTGAAGAATCAGCATTGGCGGAAGTTGGTCATCCAAAGTGACTGCCAGAAATCGAACCACATAACAACACCAATTATTAGCGATAATAATAATAAAAGCTTAATAGATATATATGTTGAAACTGTTGTTGCGTATCAGAATAACAATTCAAAGCTTCAGTCTGTCTCCTTTACATTCTCAATAGAAAATAAGTGAATTAGTGAATTCTAACATTGTAATAAAGTTGTCATGGGTCCTTTTACACAACTTTAAAACGCATTTGTACTATTATGGTTTGGTAATCAAAGTGTTCGCATTTAGCTGTACAAGGCCACTTCAGAAATGGTAGGTCAACATCGATTTAATTTATTTTTAAAGGAAACTGGACATATTCTGTTAAATGAGTTAGCTATAGTAAACGCTCAAGAATTAGCCTAACATCTCATGTAAATGCATGATATCTCTGAAAACTCAATACAAAGTGTGAACTTTGAACCTATTTTACAATTAGACTAGTTTGTGGGCTAATTTTGATGAAGAAAATAATCGGCCGATCAAGGAACCTACGTGATTCAGGATAGTAAAATAATTTGTTCTGTAGCTGTAAAATCTATGTTTGTAGAAATCTGCAATTAATCCTGATTACAATTATTTTGATATTAACATTTCCAAACAATGCTTTAAGCATTTAACTTAAGTTCATATTG
Organism: Salmo trutta; assembly: GCF_901001165.1. Lineage (NCBI taxonomy): Eukaryota > Metazoa > Chordata > Actinopteri > Salmoniformes > Salmonidae > Salmo > Salmo trutta. The sequence goes on from NC_042957.1 coordinate 45,043,658, forward strand.
ATTGAAATGTCATTTTTGCCATCGATAGCCTACCATTTTTTGTGACGTTTTACACAACAATTTATAATGCAAAGTGTGTCTGAGCTATGCGCGGGCACGGGACATTATGCGTCTCGTTTATGTATGCATGTATTCAGTGAAGGCCTGAACTTTGACCTTTTTACAGGCAACAAGAGGAACAACGAAACTCCCGTCATTCGTGTAGAAATAGGTTCGCTGGCCATGAGTTTGAAAAGCTGGGCCTTTTATCGCTTCCAAAATGAACATTTACAGTACAGAACTCCTTAAATAGAATCAAAGGAAAGAGAAATAAAAGAAACGAGACAACGGTGAGATTCTATAGAATTTGAGCAGGACAAAGCGAGCCCTCGAGCGCTGCTCCAGGACGGGCGCTTGGAGAGAGAGACCTGTGGATGACCCCGGAGAGATGGAAGCTCATCTACGGATCCTGACAGGCTGACCCACGCCTTTCGAGAATTAATTTGGGCCTGAACTCGGGGTGAACCTGGGCCTGGGGAGAGCGAAGCTGGCAAGCCGGGGCTGTTTGAGGCAGGGGCCTGGGCAAACCAATCCGCCTGTGTAAATATTGGAGCAGTCCGTCAGAGGGTCGTGGATGAAATGGAACTGCCAAGTCTGCGTAAACTTTGGAGAAGAGATGAGCCACGAGAGAGAGCTTGGTGAAAAAAACTTGGTCAAACTCGTTTCCTCAACTCGTCCCCCCCCCCCATGTTGTCAGCACCCTCCAGAACTCACACCCTAACACCTTAAATAACGCTTGCCCCCGGACTCAACTGTCCACTGCGGGCGCGTCCTGTTAGCTCAGAGAGGCTAAATTGGGCATTCTAATTGCATGGCAAATTTAGACCGGGCTATCTCGCGATTCTTGCTTTGGGTGTAGGGGAGTGAGGGTTGAGATTCTTTCAGGGTGAACTCATCGGGTTACCCCCTGACTTCAGATTTTTCCTTCCATAACTCATCTCAAGTTCAGGAGGCTGAGGTTTCTGCAAATATTGCTTTCGTCTTTGATGTAGTATTTGAATTTGAGGAGAGTATGTGAGCCTGACGTGAGCTGAAACGGGAAAAACTTAAGGCAAATGGTAAATAGTTCAATAGTTCAGGGCTCCACTTTACAGATAATCAAAATAGGTCACCTAGTGAAACATGGAAATGTCTTAAATTCTTTGTTATCAAAATAATTTTGCCTATTGGCCTACTATTATATTAAGGTTTATCTGAAAGGTTTATACCCGCATCATTCATGGGAATTGTAGGTTTTAGGCCTATACCAGGGGTCTCCAACCTTTTCTAGCATGACAGCTACTTAAAAATGTATCTTTTTTCTAGCTTTGAAATAGGCACATTCTTCTCTTCTCCTCTCCCCTGCAACTCTTCCCCAGGTCCTTAGCGTACAAGATAAAGTAGTGCAATGTATTCTGTCAATATACCTGGTAAAATAAGAGTTAATTAACAACTCTAAGTGGGGCCCTATAAATTATGTTTTCTGAGTTTTATTTATCTTGGTTTTAGATTGTTTTGTTTTTCAACTCTCAAAATTACAATTGTTCATAGAGAAACAACGAAACATGATGTTCTGAGTCCATGTCAATGCTTAAATCACACCTGAAGACCTTTTTTTATATCTGGAAGAAAACTGCGGCAGTAGCGTAGTGGTTTCGGTCAGTAACCGAAAGGTTGCTGGATCGAATCCCCGAGCTGACAAGGTAAAAAGCTGTCGTTCTACTCTTGAACAAGGCAGTTAATCCACTGTTCCTAGGCCGTCATTGTAAATAAGAATGTGTTCTTAACTGACTTGCCTGGTTAAATAAAGGTTAACACATTTTTTTAAATTAATAGTGTAATTCCCCCTTAATTGCGCATCTGGCCTTTTTAATTGTGCCTCTAGCTAGTGAGGAATGTGCCATCTAATGTGCCTGTCTAGCTATGGTTCTGTACTGCTGCTGCTCATTTCATGGGAAAGTTTGCAAATAACAAATAATAGACAGAAATTATATACTTCTGCCAGGTAAGTCTACTTTGGGGTCAACATATAATTGAGAAGGTTTTCGGGAAAGTATTTCTGTCAACCCACAAGACGGTTATCACATCAACTGGTGTCTGAAACTTGTGAGATTTTTTTACGACAGTTTGTGGTGGGTGAAACACGTGAAAATTGCATGCACTTTCAGAATTGTTCGGTGAGCTACTCATAGGTAGGCTGCGAGCTTTGGACAACTCGGTATACCATAGTAGGCCTATTGCTTCTTCGTCATTTTGTGACGATGTGCACGCCACTGCGGGGGATCAGCGGCCGGATCAAAGCTCTGCAGAGGGAACACTGGACAAACGCCCAAACAGCAGGGTTGAAATTAACATCAACTGCACCACAGATGGTCACAAGGGCACGTCATTGCCACTGTGTGGATCCACAGTGCTATCATGCACGATTTTATGTTGCGTTATAATTGATCTATTACAATGGAGTCTGTCCTTTAATGTTTTATTGTGATCTTACTCTCCACACAACGTTATGGCCTCTCTAAAAGTTTACATTAAAAGCAATAGTTGGTGCATTGTCTATAAAAACTCCTATTTCACCTATTTTGCGGAATGAATAGCCTAATTATGTAACTAATTAAGAAATAACATAAACACACCATGTCCAGAAAGAACCATGTTGTTATAGTTGTCAACCATGAAAGAAGCTCAGCAACTTTCCAGTAAAACCCCCCACCATCATTAGATATAGGTTTAAGTCTTTCATCATCAGATATAGGTTTAAGTCTTTCATCATTAGATATAGGTTTAAGTCTTTCATCATCAGATATAGGTTTAAGTCTTTCATCATTAGATATAGGTTTAAGTCTTTCATCATCAGATATAGGTTTAAGTCTTTCATCATTAGATATAGGTTTAAGTCTTTCATCATCAGATATAGGTTTAAGTCTTTCATCATTAGATATAGGTTTAAGTCTTTCATCATTAGATATAGGATTAAGTCTTTCATCATTAGATATAGGTTTAAGTCTTTCATCATCAGATATAGGTTTAAGTCTTTCATCATCAGATATAGGTTTAAGTCTTTCATCATTAGATATAGGTTTAAGTCTTTCATCATTAAATGTAGGTTTAAGTCTTTCATCATCAGATATAGGTTTAAGTCTTTCATCATTAGATATAGGTTTAAGTCTTTCATCATCAGTTATAGGTTTAAGTCTTTCATCAGTTGATAGGTTTAAGTCATTGTTTAATAGGTTAAGTGGAAGAATTGAATTGATGCTGCAACGGTTCGTTTTAGGGCTACTGCAGTTTACATCCGTACCTTTTAAGGCCACTGTGTGTGAGTGAGTGTGTGAGTGTGTGAGAGAGGGGGGGATTGGATGGACAGCAGCCTTTCACCAAACCCCAGTGGCAGAGACGAGCTGATGATTGAGCTTGACACACACAGTCAAAAAAGAACCCCCACATTCCTATTTATATGTACCTGCTAATCAACGGTCTTTGTTTAAAATAGCCAAACATTGTCGCTAATTTAACGGTTTTTTTTTTATTACAAATATAGTGGTCTGTATTACCACAATATTGTGACATACCTGCATGGTACTCATATTTGAAATAGCATATATTCTGTTCTATGTATACCTAATTATCATACACCTGGCTTCTTATCAGAAGATTGTTTAGTGAACAGCCTTGCCGTGGGCTAATGGCGTTGTACATAAATCTAGGTTGGCCGTGTACCCCTGTATGACTCTATTTTATCCCCAGTTGTAGTCTGTTTTAGTCTTCCCCTGCTATAGGGCCATGCATGGGGACAGCAGTGTCATAGCTATAGATGAGACCAAGAGAGAGAGACGCTCCTTGATAGGCCTGAACATGGACAAACAACACTGCACGCTAAAGAATGCGTTTTTTTTATCGTGAGTTTACCTCCCCAAAACCATCAAGCGTGTGTTTCAGAGAACGTTATAAACAGTGCAATGTTCGTACCATTTTGTTTTGAGCCTATACGGAGAGTGTGAGGTAGAGAGCGACTTGGGGAGCGGAGAGTATGTTTACATGTTTAGATATCCCAGAGGCGTCCATGGGTAAAAAGGTCAGCGTGTGCCACCCGGAATGCACCGCAACATTCCACACCCCACGCAGAGTGCAGGGCAACACTATTGGGCTTGTAGGGCTAGTTTCGTAACTTCCACGGGGGTCAAACCAAGGGTAGGCTTACTGTACGCAGTAATACCATTGAAATACTTTTGAATCTGTATGTCACTTGTGTGATGTACTAGCTATCACACATTTTGGGACAAAACTCATTCAATAGGAATCGACCATGGCAACAAATAGGCTATAGGCTACTCTAGGCCCAGGTTCATACCTCATGGAATATATATATATATATTTTTTTACAATCAATAAAATCATTAAGAACAATTATAAATGCACTTATCTACCATGAATTATAATAAAACTAACAACAAAATCTGCAATATCTTATTTTTATTTGAGGTAGACAGAGATGAACCAGCATTGATTGAGATCCTTTCCAAAAAAACATGTAAAACAGACATTAACTAATACAACTCAGTCGGTCTGCACATACAAATAATACAATTCACTCCTATTGCCTTGAAATAGAAATGTGGGCCTAACCGTAGTAAATAAAACTAACTTCAGAATATCCTGTTTTTCGCAAGGCACTAGCCTATTATCATAACCTTTGACTCCATACTGGAAAAGTTAGACCCTATTTATCCAAAAAGGCCCAATTCAAAAGTAAATTGTCGAGTTGGTTTCACTCAGGCAGGTGTAACACGTTGCAATAAACTTTCCTTTTAGTTGTATGACATGTTAAACGTTTTCTATCCTCTGGCCATTTAATAATATAAATACTCCCTCTAATCATCATTCGTCATTTTGGATAACGTCATCCTGCGTGAACCACTCCCTGTACAGGTTTAGTTCACGTCTGCTATTTAGGCAATAACAATAGGCTATACAGACATGTGTTAACATTACTAGACTGAATGTCATTGGGTAATCCACCGGCTCGTGTTTAAATGAGTAATTTCAATGTAGATTTCAATTAAAGAACATCCGCCAAGTCAAGAACACAACTTCGCGTGGAAAGTAATACCCTGTAATTCTATAGTGCAAAGAGTCAGTAACACATTAACACTTTCTACCTTACTTACTGACGGTAAAGTTGCTTCACGTCAAAACCTCTATACAAATAAGAAGAACCCCAAAAAATACATTTCAAAAAACACTACAAAATAGAAACAAATTCAACAATACTATAATGTTTTGCCAAGAGGCTCCCTGTATAAACATTATTATAAGGCTCACTTTGAGATTTGTAAACATGCAAAAGTGCATCACTCCAATAGTCGTGGGTATGAAGATTTACGACCCTTTACGTCCAAACAGATTTTGTGGGGTGGAAAGAAACGTCTGGTCTAGAAAGATGTTGCGCACTTCATCCACATTTGTGCTTTTGTCACCTCGTTTTTTCTCTCTCGAAACGTGCGTTTCGAAGTAATTATTTGAGTTTAAATCATATAAAAAAATAAACTCCTCTCACAGACGTGTAGCATAACAAGTCGAATAGTCTACTCAAGCATGTATAGGAATGTTTTGACTTATTATCAATCAATCAACTTTTTTCACATTCGAGTTCCTCACTTTGAAGTTCAGTGCCTGCAAGTTGCAGTTTATTTGGTCCATTAGGTCTCCGAGCTGGGAGACGCACCAGGAGATATGGAGCTGGAATGGTCCGAGTTGTCTTCCAGGTCTTTGGAGAAACCCGTGCTAGAGGCCGGGGCCAGGCTCTCTTTCTCGCGCTTCTTCTGTTTCATCCTGCGGTTCTGGAACCAGATTTTCACCTGCGTTTCGTTGAGCTCGAGGGTGGCGGCGATTTCCACGCGCCTGGCCCGCGTCAAGTACTTGCTGAAGTGGAACTCCTTCTCGAGCTCGGTCAACTGTTTGGTTGTAAAGTTGGTGCGGATGGTGTTCTGAGGTCCCATTCCATAGTCAGCCACTTTAGCTGTGAAAAAAAGAGAAAGAGGGGGAGAAACGCATTAGAATGTGGAATAGAGTGTATCCCTAAAATATGACAATTGTATGTGTAAAATATGAAAATTGTCCCGTATTCGAAGTCCTATTAAATTCACCAATCCATCGTTCTATTGTTAAGCTCCTAAAGGGGAAAAAAAGTGTGACTTGACATCAATACCGCATAAATCATTCTTAATGATTAAAATATTTATTTGGAATAAAGATTTAATAATGTCATACTAAAGGGGTCATCAATTACGCACCCAACCATTTCAAGTCCCAAACTGTTGACTACTGTATATAGGCAAGTTCACAGACTCAACCTCCTACTTATTTCCCCACTACTCACTCCTGAAGAATGAAATAAAGCTGCTCCACGTTTGGGGAGATATAAACGTATATGATACGTGTAATTCCATATTCCCGACCGTAACATTTCACGATCTTTGACCACAGTAGTGGGCCTACTGAGTGAGGTTGAAACGTGGGTCGGTGCACTCAATTCAGACGGGCCAAGCATGGCGAGGAAGGAAAGGCTGGGGAATACAATGGAGACCAACAAAAACGAGAACTGGGACAAGTTAAAGACAACAGAGTTGGGGCACTTCCTAGGGCGTAAGAAAGCACGTCTGCTCGATGCATTAGTGCACGGGGCTGAGTAGACGGGGAGAAAATAACACATCAGGCAAATCTACCAGAGGCATGTCTGGTCAGAGATACCGCTATGACCCGGAATGGTGCTGAGAAATCCCCGTATGTTGTGGATCAGCGATAGTGGAGTGAGGGAACACTATCCTCAGTCCTCAGTCATGTATGTCCCTTATGGGCTGGAGAGTGCATGTGCATTTGCATGTCACATCCATTAGCCTACCTGAGCGGTGGGTCGACATGTTTGGGTCACCTGGTTGACTTGTAATGAACTCTGAATTACCTTATCTGACAAGAACCTTTCGATTTCGTGCATGGCTCAGTGTGATTGTTTGTTTTTTTTGGACTCTCCCATCTCACCTGTTTTAGGGGGGTTCCTCTTGACTTTCATCCAGTCGAAAGTCTTTCCTTGTGGTGTTTGCTCTGCGTCCTTCTCCCTCTCCTGTGAGGTCGAAATGTCAACATAGGTGCTCTGCAAATAACCCCGCTGGTGGTCCTGGCCCTCGCAGCCGTGGTGCTGGTACTGTGCCGCGGGGACAGCCCCCTGCGCCCCGCAGTATGCCCCGGCCAGAGAGCCGTAGTTGGGGCCTACATTGGAGGCGGAAAGGCCCGATGATTGATAGTACATCCCTTCCTGCTCGTTGATAAAGTACTGTGGGTGTCCATAGTCCGGGTTTGCGCACGCCTGCGCCCCATATCCCGCAGTACCTGTACTGCCATATGGAAGGACCATGCTGGCATGATGCGGCTGGGGCTGATGATGATGCGCGTAGCTACTGCTCTGGTGCTGATGTTGAGCCACAGCCGCCTGGGCGCTGCCCCCCATGTAAAGCCGTCCATCACCGTTATAGCTTTCACTTGTTGTGCTGGAGCCCGAGTGAAAAGGGGCCGGGAAGCCTTGATCCAAGTGATGGTATCCGGACTTGGGTGAGTAGGCGTTCGTCCCACGGTTACAAATTGAGTACTCTAAGAAAGAGTTCATTCTAGAATTCTCCATGTGCAAATTGATGACGGAGGGTCAACCTGCGTTTCGGGGGATTCCTCCTACCCTGCAACCTCTCGGTATGTCATGTGGAAGAGAAAAAAGAAGAGCTCACCTCCCTGAGCAGTCACCCTGGGATTCCCTAGAACACTTTTTTAACCTCAGCTGCTGGTCACGTGTGCCGTCACGGCGCCAATGGTGAGGGGGACCTCCAGAAGTTTGTCAGCGCACTGCGATCATCGATCACGTAGCTGACATTTGCATGACAAAGCCACTTCAATCAAACCGGCCCATCAATCTGATAACAGCACGTATATGTCAAACCCCTCTGAAGAAATCTCTCCCGAACCGGCAGAGAAATAAAGAAAGAGTTGGACATTCGCTATCCCCCCATTTCGTTTCTCCCCTATTCTTGGATTCCCTATACTTCCTTTAAAAGTGTATACATCCATTTGGTTAGGCCTATCAGAGGGTCGGGCTATGGTGAGAGGTGGATGCACTTTGCTTATTGCTAAAACTAAATACATAAAATCTACTGTTTTCCGTGGTCCGTGGTACACAAAGAGGACTGCGTAATGTCATTAGATATTTCTGACCCAAGCGAAAAGGGCTCACCACAGAACCCACTATCTGTTTTGGGGTTGAAATCTGTTTAACACTCGAATTGGAAGTGACGCCATCGTTTTCAGATCGGTCCCGAGCCTGCATTGGCCTATCTAATTGAATCAATGAGCTGATCTATTACAGAAACGAGGTTAGGCCGACAGCAAGCCTTCTGGTAACCCCGGCCAGCAGAGAAGTCAGGACATCTCTCACTGATACGGAGAGTCCTTTGTATGTACAGTTTCATAAGTGTTGAATGGAACTTTCTGTTCTATATTCTGAACTAACGTGACGTTGCAATTTATGAAAGGCAGAATAAGCATTACTGAGCACATATAAGAGGCATTATACTTATGTTGAAATATTATATATTTTTTCATCCACATTCCATAACAACCAGGACCCCATCAATAAGTGTAGTGAATGAGTTGTCTAGACCAGTGGTTAACAAGCGTAGGTGGAGTAGGTGAAAAAAAAGAGGAAATGGCGAAGGCTAATTATTAATTGTGGTGACAATAGGTAAGAAAGTCAGCCTGTTCATGAAGCGGCCCACGCTCAGAGGGAGAATGAAGAATCTCCAATATATTTGCTCGTTGATACATGGTGGACAAGAGGAACTAACAATACTACGCCCACAGTAATTTGTTACTTGCCAGGATGTTTACTGCTGGGCTCGCATCCACGAGAACCGGATGGTTGCATTGCGTGGCCAAAAGTTCAAACCAAGTAGCTTGTTGTTTACCTTGGTGATATCTTTTCTCTCTTAAGAGTATTCCAACCTTTTAGCTACCACCCCTCAAATGTACTTATCGGTTTAGTAGAGCCAACCTTTAGTGTCAATCGATATGCTGCCTCACTGCAAAAGTAGTCCTAGTTTTCTAAATATTATTAATGGGTTATATAGTCTATCTTTCTAGGTTTAGTAGTCTACTCAGTTTACAATCATTTTGTCATTGACTCTATCGGAAAAAAATCCGTATTTTCGTTAACCTCTTAAAGCCTCAGCCTGTTTCTTCAGAAAACATTGATTGCAAGCAAGTCAACCAGGCCTGGTATTTCTCAGGAGAAAATCTCATCTCAACCTGCTCACCCCCACCATGCCCTTCACGCACACAGACTCAACACACTGCCCCTGATGAGTGACCCATATCATTAGTTGAGGAGCGTTGTAACGCCTTAATAACGACAATACAATCATGCGATATCTTGCATTAGCTTTCAAATTTGTTTGAATTTTATACGAGAGCTTAATACTTTTATAGATTCTTAAAAAGCCTGTTCTTATTCTAAATAGCTATGTTTTTGTAACTCACAATGTCTTTGTTTATTCAATGCAAAACAGGCTAGATTACATTATATTCCTTACCGACTGTGTTAGACGTCAACTCTGATCTGTGATGTTGTCTTTTTCATAAAAAAATAATATGTTATGAAATAAAACACATTTTAAACTAGCCGTGCATTATTAAAGTCAATGAAATCCATACATGTCTATCCTTAACTTTAATATAAAACATGACTTCTTTTTTTTATCCGAACTTCTTTGGCAAAGTTATTCAAACTGGCAATGAAAAGGTAAAAATGTCCAAACGCTATTCAATCTACCAATGAGCAGCCTGCAAAACGATTTAAAAGTGAGGTGTAAACGAAATTGCCCACATTAGGCTGTGTTCGTTTGTGGTTATAGTAGGCCTGTTTCTTACATTTTTCTAACAATCAGTTAGAAAAACCATTACACGTTGTGTAATAGGCTAAGCTCCAAATAAAACTAAATAGCTATGTGAAACGTTTTTTAAATATTCATTAACTATGGAAATTGTTATTGTTATTTTCCCATTGAACGGACAATTTGCCCATTGGATGGACTTTACTCACGGACGTATCTGACTATGCGTAGGCAACGAATTCCTTCGATCATTTGTGTTCGTTTATTTATGAAAATACTTTGTTGGATCAATGAAAAACACATTTTTTTATAGCTAATATGCTCTCCAATATATCAACGTTTGTGAGTTTATAATAAACATATAATTTACCTTAACACAATTTGTCATTTAAACTGTAAACTCTTCCAGGCCACTGAGGAAACAGGCTACATTTCTGCTGTAAACGAACTGTTGTGGTAAAATCACCAGTTAGCTGCAAGGTTAACAAAAGGTCACGGAGAAAGAAATCTTGATCCATCTAAAGATGAATTCGAATGCAAATGTGAACAGGGATTAGAATCGAACGCTCTGATCATTGCCCCCTTTTTAACACTTCCCAGCGTGTAATCCCTTTACAGAAAACTGCTAACAAACAGAACAGATACGGCCATTCAAGCAAATGGTAATGACACTGGTAGGACCCACCTAGCGGTACGTCGACGTAACAACCAGGGAGTTCGATTTCTTCTTGGCGATGTTTTTTCAGCGTCCCATTCCAGCTCGTCTTATCTGTTCAGGAGCATAAAAGTTATCTTTGAAGTACCACTCGAAACGATAACAAGATAACATTAGAATCTATTTGATTTCACCTCCTGCAATCATAATAACACTACCATGACAATAGTAGGCTATATTAGTAGTTTTTAAGGGAGGATAGTAGCAAATGGAAGGAAAGAAACAATAAATATGGCTACAATGTGAAGATAATTGTAATGGTAGCCCAGTGAATAAAAAAAAACGCCTCAATACTAGAAAGTGGAGAAAGTTGTGTAAAAATCTTAATGTTGTGTTTTTAAAATGATTTTCTCTTGCCAAACACCCCCCCCCCCTTTAGTTGGTCTACTGGTCAGTGAAAGTTTCCAGGGCTGACTCTAGATAAGGAACACTTAAGACCTAAGTGTAAAGAGGAATCTTTGAGAATGAGTCAGGAATTCCTAGAAGACTTTCTATTGCAGCTGAAGCATAGCCCTAATACCTCTTCATTAACCCAGACCATCATGTCTGGTTCACCATGCTCACATGATAAGTAACTTTGCTTGAGACCTGTGAAGACTTACAGTTGAAGTCGGAAGTATCCATACACTTAGGTTGGAGTCATTCAAGCTCATTTTCCAACCATTCCACAAATTTCTTGTTAACAATAGTTTTGGCAAGTTGGTTAGGACATTTACTTTGTGCATGACACAAGTAATTTTTCCAACAATTGTTTACAGACAGATTGTTTCACTTATAATTCACTGTATCACAATTCCAGTGGGTCAGAAGTTTACATACACTAAGTTGACTGTGCCTTTAAACAGCTTGGAAAATTGCAGAAAATGATGTCATGGCTTTAGAAGCTTCTGATAGGCTAAGTGACATCATTTGAGTCAATTGGAGGTGTACCTGTGGATGTATTTCAAGGCCTACCTTCAAACTCAGTGCCCCTTTGCTTGACATCATGGGAAAATCAAAAGAAATCAGCCAAGACCTCAGAAATATTGTAGTCTTCCACAAGTCTGGTTCATCCTTGGGAGCAATTTCCAAACGCCTGAAGGTACCACCTTCATCTGCACAAACAATAGTACGCAAGTATAAACACCATGGGACCACGCAGCCGTCATACCGCTCAGGAAGGAGACTCGTTCTGTTTCCTAGAGATGAACCTACTTTTGTGCGAAAAGTGCAAATCAATCCCAGAACAACAGCAAAGGACCATGTGAAGATGCTGGAGGAAACAGGTACAAAAGTATCTATATCCACAGTAAAACAAGTCCTATATCGACATAACCTGAAAGGCCGCTCAGCAAGGAAGAAGCCACTGCTCCAAAACCACCATAAAAAAGCCAGACTACGGTTTGCAACTGCACATGGGGACAAAGATCGAACTTTTGGAGAAATGTCCTCTGGTCTGATGAAACAAAAATACATTTTACATTTTTACATTTTAGTCATTTAGCAGACGCTCTTATCCAGAGCGACTTACAGTAGTGAATGCATACATTTCATTTCATACATTTTTTGTTCCCGTACTGGTCCCCCGTGGGAATCGAACCCACAACCCTGGCGTTGCAAACACCATGCTCTACCAACTGAGCCACACGGGACAAAATAGAACTGTTTGGCCATAATGACCATCATTATGTTTGGAGGAAAAAGGGGGAGGCTTGCAAGCCGAAGAACAACCAACCGTGAAGCACGGGGGTGGCAGCATCATGTTGTGGGGGGTGCATTGCTGCAGGAGGGACTGGTGCACTTCACAAAATAGATGGCATCATGAGGATGGGAAATTATGTGGATTTATTGAAGCAACATCTCAAGACATCAGTCAGGAAGTTAAAACTTGGTCGCAAATGGGTCATGACCGCAAGCATACTTCCAAAGTTGTGGCTTAAGGACAACAAAGTCAAGGTATTGGAGTGGCCATCACAAAGCCCTGAGCTCAATCCCATAGAAAATTTGTGGGCAGAACTGAAAAAATGTGTGCGAGCAAGGAGGCCTACAAACCTGACTCAGTTACACCAGCTCTGTCAGGGGGAATGGGCCAAAATTCACCCAACTTTATGTGGGAAGCTTGTGGAAGGCTACCCGAAATGTTTGACCCAAGTTAAACAATTTAAAGTCAATGTAACCAAATACTAATTGAGTGCATGTAAACTTCTGACCCACTGGGAATGTGATAAAATAATACAAGCTGAAATAAATCATTCTCTATATTATTATTGTGACATTTCACATTCTTAAAATAAAGTGGTGATCCTAACTGACCTAAGACAGGGAATTTTTACTTGGATTAAATGTCAGGAATTGTGAAAAACTGAGTTTAAATGTATTTTGCTAAGGTGTATGTAAACTTCCGACTTCCAATGTACGTATGTTGGCTCCCTGAGCTTCAGCTTAGCATGTTAACACTGTTTGGTTGCACACAGGAGACCTGGGTTTGTCACATTGGTGTTGTGGCTCGTGTGATTCCTTGGGATGAGGAGGGGAGTCAAAGGGTAGGCCAATGTATCTGACGAGGTTTGGAACACCCACTTGGGTTATTTGCAGTCTACATTCTGGATCTGAATGTGGCCTTCTATGCTGCCCGTGGTTACTTGTCTGATCCCCAAAGCAGGCTGTGCCCTGTTGTTTTGTTAGCTGACTTGAATCATACATCAGATGCAGATGGGCGGCTAAAATCATAATCATTACATCACAATCTTACAAGCCTTGTTTTGTTAGCAATGTCACTGCAGCCAGACTCTGACTCTACAGAGTGGCAGTGGCATCATCCTCTCACCTATCCTCAAGTGCCCCGATACCGCAATCTGGCATTGACCAAGGCTGTATCCCAAATGGCACCCTATTCCCTATATCCCTATTAGTCCACTACTTGGCCAGGGTCCATAGGATCCCATAACGCACAATATAGGGAATTGAGTGTCATTTGAGACACAGCCCAAATGACTCTGCCGAAGTGTTTTTGCAAATGATGATGCAAATGGCAGTAAGCGATTTACGTCAGTATACGCTGCTGTTTTCGTTTCAGCTGGCTGAGCGTGGAGATGCCACCATCCCCGAACCCTTATGGACCCTTATTTTCAGACATGTCCCTGCTGCCTCCAGATACGAACAACAATATTTACCTACATGCAAAGCTACTGTCCTTCAGCTCTATCCAAGCAAAGAAAGTGTATTTGATGTGATCTCTCAGGGATGTAAACTCACTCTGTGTACTGTACACAAATAGCTTTGGCTTTTTGCATTTTGTCTCACCAGCTTTGAGTAGGTGAAAGTAGTGTTGATCAATGTTTTTCAAGTATGGTGCTATGTGTTTTGATATTCAGAATGATAGAAATTAGTTATTCTTTTGTTGTGTCGCATGGATAAATGAGTCTAGTAGTATTCTGGTGATATGGACCTGTTGCATTAAGCTCAATATACCAAATCAGTAACATAACACTTCTCTAATTTGCCAAATTAATTTACAGTGCCTTCAAAAAGTATTCATACCCCTTGACCTTTTCCACATTTTGTTGTGTTACAGCCTGAATTCAAACTAAATAAAATGGTTTTTTTCTCACCGATCTACACACAGTACCCCATAATGACAAAGTGAAAATGAAACACAGAAATATCTCACTTACATAAGTATTCACATCCCTTTGCTATGAAACTCCAAATGGAGCTCAAGTGAATACAATTTCCTTTGATCATCCTTGAGATGTCACTACAACTTGATTGGAGTCCGGCTGTGGCCAATTAAATTGTTTGGAAATGATTTAGAAAGAAACACAGCTGTCTATATAAGGTCCCACAGTTGACAGAGCATGTCAGAGCAGAAACTATACCATGAAGTCCAAGGAACTGTGCGTATAATATCTACGAGATATTATTGTGATGAGGCATATATCTGTGGAAGGGTATTAAACCATTTCTAGAGTGTTGAAAGTTTCCAAGAGCATAGTGGTCTCCATCATTGGGAAGTGGAAAAAAATATGGAACTACCCAGAGTCTGCCTAGAGCTGGCCGTCCAACCAAACTAAACAACAGTGCACGAACGACATTGGCCAGAGAGGTAACTTAGAACCAAATAACCACTTTGACAGAACTACAGAGTTCCTTGGCTGAGATGGGAGAACCTGCCAGGACAACAATCTCTCCAGCACTTCCCCAATCCAGGCTTTATGGGAGAGTGGCCAGACAGAAGCCAATCCTGAGGAAAAGGCGCATGACGGCACGCCTGGAGCTTGAAAAAGACATGAAAGACTCTGAGATTATAAAGCTAAACATTCTGTGGTCCGATGAGACAAAAAATGTAAAATCAGGCACAGCTCATCACCCGTCTAACACCATCCCCACTGTTAAGCATGGTGGTGGCAGCATTATGCTATGGGGAATACTTTTCAGCTGCAGTGACTGGGAGACTGGTAAGGATAAAGGGAACAACGAATGGAGCTAAATATTTGATGTTTGATGAGAACTTGCTTCAGAGTGCCAAGACCTTAGATTGGGGGGAATTGTTATGTTCTAACAGGACAAGGACCCCAAGCATACAGCCAAAGCATCACTGTCTTTTTACTGTTGTTTTTTATTTCTTTACTTACCTATTGTTCACCTAATACCTTTTTGCGCTGTTGGTTAGAGCCTGTAAGTAATCATTTCACTGTAAGGTCTACACCTGTTGTCTTCGGAGCATGTGACAAATAAACTTTGATTTGATTTGGAAGGGCTTCAGAACAAGAATGTGGAAGTCCTTAAGTGGCCCAGCCAAAGGCTAGACTTGAATCCGATTGTAAAATCCGTGGAAAGACTTGAAGACTGCTGTTCACCGCTGCTCCCTATCTAACTTAACGGAACTTGAGAAAATCTGCAAGGAAGAATGAGAGAAAATCTACAAATCCAGATGTGCAAAGCTGATACATATTCCCAAGAAGACTCAAAGCTGTAATCGCCACCAAACAGGTTTCTACAAAGTGTTGACTCAGGGGTGTGAATACCTATGTAAATTAGATATTTCTGTATTTTATTTTCAATATATTTGCAACAATTTCTAAAAACGTTTTAACTTTGTCATTATGGGGTATTATGTGTGTAGATGGCTGAGAAAAAATCTATTTAATCCATTTTGAATTCAGGCTGTATCACAACAAATGTGGAATAAGTCAGGGGGTATACTTTCTGAAGGCACTATTATACTATTAATTTACCCTAACAAGCTGTGGTTGATTGATGAAAATGTTGGAGAAATCTGGCCAGGCATCCTGTCACTATGGAATCCATATAGTTGTCTCCACCATTGGCTAGATATGGTACTGCAAAGGGTCATGTTTTGATAGCTAGTGGTTGCTTGATGTTTTTGATTTTATGACAGTGGCGGCCCGCCCATTAGGGTGGTCCAAAAAAATAAGTAAACACATTTTTGCATAAAAATATGTACAGTACCAGTCAAAAGTTTGGACACCTACTCATTCCAGGGTTTTTCTTTATCTTTACTATTTTCTACATTGTAGAATCATGTAGTAACCAAAAAATGGTTAAACAAATCAAAATGTATTTTCTATTTGAGATTCTTCAAAGTAGTTAATGTAGCTTTGCACACTCTTGGCATTCTTTCAACCAGCTTCACCTGGAATGCTTTTCCAACAGTCGTGAAGGAGTTCCCACATATGCTGAGCACTTGTTGGCTGCTTTTCCTTCACTCTGCGGTCCAACTCATCCCAAACCATCTCATTTGGGTTGAGGTTTGGTGAACCACACATGTAGAGGTCACCCGTTCACCTACTCTGCGTCTCACAAAGACACGGCGGTTGGAACCAAAAATCTCACATTTGGACTCATCAGACGAAAGGACGACTGTTGTGTCAACTGTCATCAACGCAAAGGGTGGCTACTTTGAAGAATCTCAAATATAAAATATATTTTGATTTTCTTTAACACTTTTTTGCTAACTACATGACTCCATATGTGTTATTTCATTGTCAGTCGTCAGTTATGCCGAGGTGAGGATGGAGTCAGGCGCAGGACACAGAACTGAGTAAAATAACGTACTTTACTCTCGGAATGAAATCATACGGCAATAATCCACGCAGGGATAACAATCCTGACACAAACAACTAACACGAAGACAAGAAACAATCACGCACAAAACATAATGAGAACCAGAGGGTTAAATAGGGTAATAATCATAACGAGATGGGAACCAGGTGTGAACACTCAAGACATAACAAATGGAAAAAGAAACGTGGATCGGTGGCAGCTAGAAAACCGGTGACGACGACCGTCGAACGCCGCCCGAACAAGGAGAGGCACCAACTTCGGCGGAAGTCGTGACATTCATAGTTTTGATGTCTTCACTATTATTATACAATGTAGAACATAGTAAATTTAAAGTAAAATCTTTGAATGAGTAGCTGTGTCCAAACTTTTGGCTGGTACTGTATATTACATAATTCATTGATTATGTTTTAACTGCTCATAGAAGTGTGGTAAGTGTATATTTTCCTGTTTGTTAAAAACAAGCTGTTCAGTTACTTACTTACTACTCTGCCCCTCAGTGACTGCCAGCAGCTCCGCAGGTGCATAGGCCATGCCAACATTGCTTGGATTGTTTTTCTAGCTATTTGCTATGAGGGGGGAACTGAAAATCACAGAATTTTATAGCACGAATTGTGACAGAACAAAGTAAATGGACTGTCCTGGGTCGCTCAAATGTGTCCCGTCAGAACTTCTGGGTCTGCTCTCCCTCCCAATAAGCCTCTCGCACCAAATGACTTACTTCCGCATGTGAGACTAGATCTGCTCTATCAGGTACAGATGGCGCTAAACCAAAAAGCAAATTGTAATTAACTTGTAAATAAATAATCATAACAGTCATGGGAGCCTGGGACCTGATAAACCAGATATCTACAACCGACAAGAGTCGAAGTACAGAGGGATACACTAGCTCGAACTTTCTCATCGCAGGTCTGTTAGGACAAAAAAGCATGACGGTGGCTGGCCAATTTTATTGTTCATCAGGTGCTACTGTGGGTGACAGATCGACTTGTTGTGTCGACTAAAACAGCATAAAACCGTTGTAGCGCAAAGGATGATCAAATTAATTAGCCGGCTCCAGTAATTTTGAGAAACATTGAGAAATAGTTCAGTCATTTTTTTGTCGTCAAATTAACCAGTTGACCTTTGATAAGCAGCTAGCTAGTTAGTAGCTTTGCTAGCTAGTGAGCTCCCATGTCAATTTCAAGTCTTTCTAAAGTAATATTTCAGTTACTCAAAAATATGAAGTTATTTCAGATTGAAAGTTAACCGGCTAGCACATCATGCTTTGTGACATTATGTTAGCTAGCTATCCCCAGTTAGGGATATTGTGTTTTCACTTATTGCATCTGCATGCTTGTTGAGTACTCCATTGTGTACTCCTTTGTTCGTGAGCTGGCCGCTCGTTCTGAATAGTATAATCTAATCTGTTCAAAACACTGACCGCGTGTACAGCGGGGGTCATTCATTTTTTTTTACATGCAAAAGTTAAATAGGTGTATTTATGCTGTTGTTGAAATGCACCGATCACTTCATATATCTTCTCAAAGAAACTACCGGTAGTTTGAAAACATGGCATCATATTTCTGTCATGCTGCTTTGTTGACAACTCCAACCACCCCGCTCCCTGGGTTTTCAGCCAACCAGCTGCTGCCACTGTTCTATGACATCACATGACCAGATTTTCCTAATGTCCTCTTAAAACGGTTTTATTGTGCGAAGGGCTTTCTTGTATTTCCCATTACATTATTTCCCTCCACACCCTCTTCTTAACTTACCCATCAGATAGATATTTATCTTATTTTGTTCTTTGTCCTTCATTATGTCTTCAAAAAAGATAGACATAACAACAAACATAGTTATTCCGGCCTTTGTATCAGTTGACTGTGGCTTATGTTGACTTGATTTACTGTAGTTAAACCAGATGCTAAGACAGTGAAGCAATTTTGTTTTCTTCACAAAGCGAGGATAAAGTCAGTTTTGACAGCTAGTTTTTCATTTCATAATGGTAGCTGTCACGCTGTGTGTCAATACTTCAGAGTAAGGTATTTCTCAGGGATGATTAGTCAACTTGCTGTCACCACAGTTATTGTCTATCCAGCCACTCAGTGTAACAATTTGTACAGTGCTCGGTGGCAACACCGTTGTCATGGGTGTTGCAGTATCTCAGGGGAGAAAATTACGTCCGTCAACAGGTAATAAAACACATTCGAATATTGTGATGTCCTCATACAGTATAACCAGCGCTACATAGACTACATCGCTATACACTGAGTGTACAAAACATTATTATCATCTTCCTATAATATTGAGTTGCACCCCATTTTGCCCTCAGAACAGCCTCAATTTGTCAGCGCATGGACTCTACAAGGCGTCGAAAGCGTTCCACAGGGATTCTGGCCCATGTTGACTCCAATGCTTCCCACATTGGATGTCCTTTGAGTGGTGGACCATTCTTGATACACGCAGGAAACTAGCTTGAAAAACCCAGCAGTGTTACATTTCTTGACACACTCAAACCGGTGCGCCAGGCACTAACTACCATTCCCAGTTCAAAGGCACTTAAATATTTTGTCTTGCCGCTTCACCCTCTGAATAGCACACATCCCATACACAATCCATGTCTCAAGGCTTAAAAATCCTTCTGTAACCTATCTCCTCCCCTTCATCTACACTGATTTGATGTGGATTTAACAAGTGACATTAATAAGGGATCATAGCTGTCACCTGGTCTGTGTATGCCATGGAAAGAGAAGGTGTTCCTTATGTTTGTACACTCAGTGAATATGGCTCTGATAATACCATTATATATTTAGTTCTATATTTTCCAAATTTGAATATTGAATATAACAAACAGATATGTGTCAAATTAGCTGATTTAATATGTGCAATATCAGGTAAAAATATATTTATATTGATCTACTGCTTTATTGCAAGTCAGTGTCTTCAGTGCAATAACCTGCTATGTCATCTTCTCTCCATTGTAAATATTAACAGTTTGATTCGATAATGACCCCATGACCTTTGACCTGGTTAGAGCTCCGTCATTTGACTAAACTCACTTTGTGTGAGATGCACTCCTCAAAGAGCCTGTCAGCTTCTGTGAGTGTGAGTGTGAGTCCTTCTAATTTCTGACAGTGTATGGGCCATATCATGACACCTAGACCTACTGATTTTGATAAAACAATGCCCCTATACCGTATGGCCATACTGCTGAAGGGTGCGGATGGTCGCCAACCTATTCCCTAAGCGCTGTGTCATCGGATCCTTCCGTTATACAGAGGGCGGTCTGAGAACCACTGAGCGCGCTCTGGGCTTTTAGACAGTCACATTACCCTCCGGGCCCATTACAGCATTCCTGGAAGCAGGCCCTGTCTTTCCCGAAAAGCGTGGAATGTGATAGGCAACTGGATGAGGAGATTTCCCTCTCGACTGCTGAGTAGGCAGCCTATTACGTTAACACTGCCGCAATGTAGAATGTAGAACCTCTCTCCACCAGGAACCAGGAAACAAACAAGACTAGAGGAGAGGAAAAAAAGGACGGTATATAGTGATATTCTCAAGTGTCACAGATTCTTGGTTTAAATTCTCCATTGTCTTCGTGTGTTTCATAATCACGTCGAAGTATCAGTGAGAAGTTGCTAACGAAGCAATGGGGTTGACACAAAAACAAACTTGATTGGTTAGTTTTCTCCATCAGATGATGTGGATGGCCATGTGGAAGCCTTAGTTTGGATGAGGTCATCTCGTACGGCTGCTCAGGTTCTGAATGAGGTGCTGACGGAGGGGACTATCCTGGCTCACCAGCAGCACGGTTCTCCGCCCATGTTCTAGACCACAGGATATGACCCTCCCCAAATCCCCCTCGCACAACCCCCCTTTCTATAGGCCCCTCCAGGCTGGTTATGTTATAGTCAGACATATTTCATTTGGTCACAATGCACTCAGCTGTAGGCTGTTGAAGTTCTCAACTCGATATGTTGAGAAAGACTAAATGTGAGGAATCTACAGTATAATTCCAACACAGTCAATTTGTGTGTGTGAGGTTGGGTTGGGGTGACACTTGCAGGATATAGATATATGCATGCTTATTAGTTGCGACATGCTTTTTTTCATGTAACTACATGGAAACGATGCTGGTAGTAACAGAATTGGGTCGGTTGCCAAATCAAATGTCAAGTTGT
Source organism: Salmo trutta (assembly GCF_901001165.1). Classification (NCBI taxonomy): domain Eukaryota; kingdom Metazoa; phylum Chordata; class Actinopteri; order Salmoniformes; family Salmonidae; genus Salmo; species Salmo trutta. Next base: position 45,064,546 of record NC_042957.1, read on the forward strand.
CAAGTCTTGTTGCCTGTTACTTCTCTTCAGGTGCTGTGTGTGTAATGCTGAGAGGTTACAGATCAGAGGTTACCGTAGTGGTTATAGAGTAACTGAGGGCAATGTAATGTACGGTGTCAAGTGTTACCAATGTTTATCACTGTCTTTAGTGTATATTGAGAAATTCCTATTTAAATGGTGGCAGAAACCTCAGTTGTGATATCCTCTGAACTCTGACCTGATACACGTGAGTGAGTGAATGTGTCTGTGTGTATGGGAGTCTGGCACAGCTGTGAGGCTATGGCATGATGAGAGACGAAGACTGTTACGGAACAATGGAGAACTACTGAATCAGTATTGTCTCTAGCCAGTCAAAACATGTGGCATATTTCATAGCCATATTTACATGGCTCTCAAACACAGTTTGTTTGTTCCTTCGCTTTTGCGCCTTTTTCTATATGGATTGCCCCAGTTGTGTTTGAAGGACATCAGCAGTTGTGGGCTGAGACAATGTGTCCGCAGCCATATTGGTTCAATGCCACATTGGATTTGTCTTATCTGTGTGAAACCATCGATGATAAGGTTCAAAAGTTATCTGGCTGTCAACCAATGTTGTCACCTCAGATTGCCACCTGGAAAAACACTGGGAAATTCCAGGAGGAGCGATGATGACATCATGTTCCTATACAGTGTACTTTATAAGGTTAGACTTTGTGTTCCATACCATTATAATTTAGGTCACTTTTTATTATATAATTTCAATTTATTTGGTAATAATTGTGTAAATACCTATTATATTACAATATAGTTATACATGGAGTAGTAATATGGAGTGGAGTGTAACATGTGTGTAGGCCTAATGATTATGTATTATTACATGTTAGGCCTACTTTCTTAGCAGATATAATGTCATTTTGAGTGATCGTATTTTGTCTATCAAAGATGTCATCGAGTAACCACGTAAAAGATGGAGAACTATATGTGAAGTGTTACCTGTCCTATTGTGTCAAGGAGAGTCTCAGTGTAATTCCACCAGTGTACACCATACGGATATGACATTACGTGACTCCACAGCATCACTTGAGGCTGTTGCCTACCCTTCTCTCTGATGTGTCAGGAGCAGCTCACAGGACCTGTCTTGTTCCATCCTGGAAATAGCTCTTTGATGTGGCGGCTTCTGTGATCAAACCGTAAAAGTACCGTAAAAGTACTCATTTCCGATCAGCAATCCCTTTGTTTAATTCAGACAGTATGAGAAGAAATGTGATGAGTTTTCCACTTTTCAGTTCCACTTTATTCCATTCTTGTATGAGATTATGTTAAACTCTACATCATACTTTAATGTAAAATATGAAATTTATGTTGTTATGATCCTAATATAATATTTCAACTGCATATCTACTATAACAACAATGGTGTGGTCATAATGATGTATGTGAATCAAAGATGAAAGTGATGAATAGGGTCAGAGTTTGATACCTTACACTGTTATGTTTAGCTACAGTGCCTTGACTTTTTCCACATTTTGTTGTTAAAGCCTGAATTTAAAAAGGATTAAATGTAGATGTGTGTCACTGGCCTACACACAATACCCCACAATGTCAAAGTGGAATTATGTTTTTATGAATTTTTACAAATTATTTCAAATGAAAGCTGAAGTGTCTTGAGTCTTTGTTATGGCAAGCCTAAATACGTTCAGTACTGAAAATGTGCTTAATAAGTTGCATGACTGTGTGCAATAATAGTGTTTAACATGATTTTTGAATGACTACCTCATGTCTATACCCCACACATACAATTATCTGTAAGGTCCCTCAGTCGAGCAGTGAATTTCAAACAAAGACCAGGGAGGTTTTTCCAATGCCTTGATAAGAAGGGCACCTATTGGTAGAAATAAAAAAGCTGTCATTGAATACCCCTTTGAGCATGGTGAAGTTATTAATTACACTTTTGATGGTGAATCAATACACCCTGTCACTACAAAGTAAAGGTATCCTTCCTAACTCAGTTGCCAGAGAGGAAGGAAACCGCTCAGGGATTTCACCATGAGGCCAATGGTGACTTTAAAACAGTTATAGTTTAATGGCTGTGATAGGAGAAAACTGAGGATGGATGAACAACATTGTAGTTACTCCACAATACTAACCTAAATGACAGAGTGAAAAGAAGGAAGCCTATACAGAATAAAAATATTCCAAAACTGGAGAAATGTGTCAAAGAACTGAACTTCATGTCCTGAATACAAAGTCTTATGTTTGGGGCAAATCTAACACAACACATCACTGAGAACCACTCTTCCTATTTTCAAGCATGGTGTTGGCTGCATCCTGTTATGGGTATGCTTGTCATCGGCAAGGACTAGGGAGTTTTTATTAGAATAAAAAGAAACGGATTAGAGCTAAGCACAGGCGAAATCCAAAACATGGTTCAGTTTGCTTACAACAGACACTGGGAGAGAAATTCACCTTTCAGCGGGACAATAAACTAAAACACAAGGCGACATATCCAATGGAGTTGCTTACCAAGATGACACTGAATGTTTCTGAGTGGCCTAGTTACAGTTCTGACTTACATCGGCTTGAAAATCTATGGTAAGACTTGAAAATAGCTGTCTAGCAATGATCGACAATCAACTTGACAGAGCTTGAAGAATTTAAAAGAATAATGTAAAAATATCGTACAATCCAGGTGTGAAAATCTCTTAGAGACTTACCCAGAAAGACTCACAGATGTAATCTCTGCCAAAGGTGATTCTAACATATTGACTCAGGGGTGTGAATACTTCTGTAAATGAAATATTTCTGTATTTCATTTTCAATACATTTGCAAAAAATGTGAAAAACATTTTTCACTTTGTCATTATGGGGTATTGTGTGTAGATGGGTGAGAGAAAATATATTTAATCCATTTTGAATTCCGGCTGTAACACAACAAAATGTGGAATCAGTCAAGGGGTATGAATACTTTCTGAAGGCACCGTACATACAGGTCAACCTAGTAAGGTTTCCAATGTGAGGAGAGTTTGTGCATGCAGCTACTGCTTTTTCTGGCCTACCTCCTCTCCTACACAGTCATGTGAGGCCTTATAGCCAATCAGACAATGTATAGCCAACACTCATTAGGCTCATTCAAATGTGATTGGCTATAGCGAACACTTACCCATCCCACTTTTATGTGTAAACATAACTATGTTAATATCATACTGGAAAATCTTGGGCAGTGACATTCCTCTTCATGAAATAAATATCTGCCTTGCTCCACCTTACTAGCCTGCACCGTCCAAGAGAAACACCTCGCAAAAACTTCACAGCAAGGGCCACTCTCTAAGAGGGAAATAAACAAACATCTTGATTCTCGCTGATTGTGAGGGGAACCGACTGATAAACTCTCTCTCTTAGTAGTGGCAGGAGTCCAAAGAAAGCAAATACAGATGGATAAGCATAGACACAGGCACCACACCTCAAATTATCAAGCACATAAACCATATCAGTCGGCCATTACTTCCTGCTCCTGTGTTTACTGATCTAGTAAGGGCTTCAGGGCATGACTTCTGTTGTCTAAACAATGGCTGGCGTCTTCCCTGTGCTTATGTCTGTGTTGTGGTCTGGTCCCAGGTAGAGTGGACTAGAAGTACCAACTGATGTTTCACATGAGAAGCTGAATGAACATGTCCATTCCCATAGCTACTCACTTCAGGAGGTTGGGAGTGCTAGCTTGAGCTAGCTGAACTTGAGCCAAGAAGTGACTCTCTGCTGAGATGCAGCACTGAGGATACAAGTTTGGATAGTTTAGATGGTCTTTCTTTTGGTCGATAAGACACCCCAGTTGCCCTTTTCAACCTTAAACTTGACATTAACCGTAGTTCTTTGCCTTCCACTAATGCTAATGTTAAGTAAACTAATGCTCCTTTTGTTAACATCTCACTTTGTCACAACCCGTGTTTCAATGGCCTTCACAATGTATGTCGATCAGCTGATATATCATAGAAGGGATCAAGTGATTCGCACCCTTGTCAAATATGAACGCACACCACCTCAACCCCCACACCCCTCATCCCACTCTCCTCTATCTCCGCCACATACACACATACACACACACACCAAGGTACACCAGTGAACTGTACTGACCCCATTCATTCCGGTGGTTATTTGAATGTTCAATTGATTCATACCTGTCACTGCTAGGGTCCCAGGGTTGTGAGTGTGCCTCTGCCATTGCCAGGCAGATAGGGACCTCTGAAGTTGGGATCGATCAGGTGTCTTTGTTTTTCACGGGGGGGGGGGGGGGTGGAGGCTGACTGCTGATAGGCAAGTGACGATTCCAGCCACAGCCACACACTCGTCTTGGCTGAACCCTGTCCGGCCCTCTCCACTTTTTTTTCCTCAAGGCCCCCTGAGTGACTCCAGAGGTCTGTGACCCGGTTCTAGTTCTCAGTTTCCTCTCCTTAAACTTGATTCCATGTACAGTAGGAAGCCATTCTGGATCTAGCTGGTGCACACTATACATTTGGTTTCCCCACCAGGAGTACAATGTAAATGCCATTACATTGGCAGAGACACAGTAGGCTAAGTAATTGCACTATGAAATAATAATAATATTCATGTTTGATATAGGAAGTTAATATCAATGTCTTTAATAAAATAACTCCCTCTAAGTCAAATAATAAAAGGGAATATTGGACTAGCTAGTGAGTTATGTAGTGATGGCGTAGTAATAATGCTTGATGAGATAACATGTATGTGTATAGACTATGTGATTATGGAGAGGCGGGTAGACAGGCAGTGGTAAAGGTGACAAGGAGGAATAGTGCTTATTGGAACACAGATCCTGGAGATGCATTTCAGATGGATGGGTACAGTAGACAGGCCGAGCTTAGAGAAGAGCTTCATTTATGTCTTAGGAATACACACTATACATTGTGAATTTTAGGCCTGCTATAATGCATGACTATTAGGCCTACCATAAAACAATGCAATACTGCACATAATAAACATTATTATAATTATTTGTATTATAATCATTCTTCTTCTTCTTCTTACGTTATTGTTTTGGTTCTGACCATGTTAATAACTGAGGGAGTAGCAACCAAACAAAGGTATAAATTGTCAATAGTCCTATACTCCAGGCCTATCTCATTAACATAAGGTACGGTTCAATTACATAACTGGTTTCTTTTTATCAATTTGGCTATAGGCCTATGTATTACCCAATTACAATTGAACGTGTTGCAAGATGCTGGGCTGTGAAGCCACATACACCAAATGTCCTACAATGGCTGCCGCATTATTGTTCATATCGCCCATTGTGTTCTCAGCGCCATTTTGACAGCAGCCATGAGCGCCGTTACCTCAGTCATTCCCTCATGCTACAATGCTAGCTAAAGTAAGCTAAGCTAGGTCGGCTAGCCTACCATGCACCAAATTCCCACCAGGCTAGCCTAGACAAAAACAATAACTTGGTCAACACATTGTGTTCTTTATCAGCTCTTGGTTATGACGATTTATCTTGGCAAACGTCTTTACCAAAACAGTTTTAGCATATGTGTTGTGTTAATTTTTGCACAGAATGAATTCACAGTAAGAACGCATTTGCCCCAGCAATAGCTTATTGGAAGATAATGAAAACATTTCAATGATATTTAAAATCGCAAATGGTTCGTTTTTGTATCTTTAGTACCCCAAAATCTGAAACCAACGGCCTATACAACCTTTAGAGATTTCATGTGTTGCCCTATAATAGATGAAACCATCACAACATAATTGTGTGGAAATAATATTAACGACAATAATAATAGGACTTATTATTATTATAACACGCTGCATTTTGAACATATCAACTGTGCAATAGCAAATGATGCATTTGCCAAGACCAGTAACATATATTTGGTAGACCAATACATCTCAAACAATCTCTATTTGTATTTTTCTTATCTGAAATAACTGTTTGAATGATCTATCAAAAAGAATTGCACTTTTCATTTACTAGTAACTACATAATCAAAAACACTTAGGCCACATTATAAAAGTTTGTTTTTATTTCAACTAGGAAAATAATGTACAATAAATAATTTGAAATTTACTATTAAAGAATCTCAATAAATAAACTAGTTCTAAAACTCATCAACGGGATCAACGCCCATCTCGAAAGAATTTCTAAAAGCAGTTCAACTATCCTTTAGGCCTATATATCTGATAGGCCTACATTTCCTGAGAATTAAGCGATTGAGCTGCACTGAACAGTTTTGAAACATTAAGGAGACAGTATAGTATTTTACTGTAACTGCCAATTAATACTGTCAGAAAACAAGAAGGCAATAAATACCTGAAATTTGAACAAGGGGAAATCCGTATGTGATTTCGATGGAGTAAACCAAAATTATAATGCCAGGAAAGGACATAATCGCTCCTTTGCTATCTCAGGTTCTATGTTATCTTCAAAATGAACCCAGGAATCTTTTTCATAAATGTTTCAGGAATGTTGCCGAGAAGCATTCATACCATTGTAATACGGTGGGGCATTCTCCTTAATTCGATTGTTCTGTATTGTTGTTGTTGTTAGAACTGTAAATGTTGTAAATCTATTGTACAAAGTGTGTTTGTAAATAAGTCAAAGTCCGCCTCGGAGAAATCTACCGGGCTGTTCAGCGAGCTCTGCAAGCTGGGCGATAAAGCGTCAGAAATCTGGAGGCAGGAATCAGCAGAAAAGAAATTCAAATCGGGCAGGGAGGAGGCGTCCTGCTGCTCTGAAAACGAATGATCCGGGCCAGATGCGCCACCGTCGCCCATTGTTGCGGGGTTATCTGCAGTGGGCGTTGGGAACCGGGTCGACCGCACAGTTGTGTCAGAGACTGATGTGGGCTCCTGGCAGCTCAGCTGGTCCTCCTCAGGCGTGGGCTGGTTATTGTCACTGCTGTTCGTGTAGGAGGCTGCCGAGTTACACGTCTCCCCCTCAGACGCAGCCGAGCCCGAGGCTTCCAGTGGCTGGCTCGAGTAAGGCGAGGAAGCATCGGCACCTTCCAGGGGCTCGAACCCGCCGGGGTCGTCCTCTTGGCCTTCCCTGTGGTGTGTCGTTTGCCGCTTGTGCTTCATCCTCCGGTTCTGGAACCACACTTTGACCTGTCTCTCGGTTAGATCCAGAAGGGCAGCTATTTCCACCCGCCGTGGCCGACAGAGATATTTGTTGAAGTGGAACTCCTTCTCCAGCTCCAGTAGCTGCGTGTTGGTGTAGGCAGTCCTCAGCCTCCGGGATCCGCTACCGCTGTCCAGTCCACCCTGCGCCTCTGCAAAAGCCCAGACATAGAACATAAATAAGTCCAAAATAGCAAGCTAATAGGGTTGAGTCTAGACATTTGACACGCAGCTACTGAAAACCATAAAAATGAACGAGGCGTATCAAAATCTCAATAGGCCTACCCCACGTGCATTATTTTCAAATGACTGCAGTGCTTCTCTGATGTCAGTGTATGAGGTTTGCAGAGAACACGCGTTTTTCCTCTAAACCCCATATTTTGTTTTGTCCCATTGCCTCCACATTATATACTGACATCCAACATGGCTACCCCAAACCTCGAGACATGGTTATGAATATATATCATTAAGACAGCACTGACACTGACTGCGATTAAATCGTTATTCCAGGACAAGATTTGCAATCTGTATCTTGAGAAAGGCAACTTTATCAGCAAGAATACACACACACACACATCCGCATTATGCATATAATATCTGGCTGGGCTGCTGACACATACAGGCATTACAAAGACTTTGCAATATAGCTAACATATAGTCGATTATGTGTAGGCTATATCAATGTTTATATGCCTGACATCAAATCACGCAATGCAAGAAATGGATATGTTACAGTGAAATACAATCGAAAATTGTGTAATAGATTAGTAACAATAAGGATTATGACGGGAAATAGCTCATTCAAAGCAACACTGCAGCATAATGCAGGTCTCTGTGACTCCTCCATACACACGACACAGACCAGAAGGGCACTCATATTTCAGAAATAAATGCATGTTTCTTGTCCTTTTATTAACATCAACATGAGACAAATGCCCTGCAACAACGATTGAGAAAGATTAGGCTTCCATATCTGTTTCTATGAGGTGCAGTATAGACCAACATGCAATGGAACCATGCAAATAAAGAAAATGGAAAAGAAAAGAAACGACAGAAAAAAAAATGAATAGCCTTGTCTTTTACATCATGTACCGACCTGTCGGTGATTCAAGTCCTGCAGTGGCGTACCCGGAGGATGCCGGAGAGGGAGAAGAGGAGGCTACCGTGGCATTCCCAGATTTGGGTCCCTTTTTCGAAGATTTCTTCTCTTTCATCCAGGGGAACTCGTGTGCCAGCGGGCCAGCCGTACTCGCCGGCGGGGCTGGGCCCTGTTGCGGCTGTGGCGTCCGAAGCTGGAGGCCATTGGAGGTTCGCTTTTGGCTCCTCGGTCGCGCCTGGCTGCTTGTGCAGGGACTCAGGCTGGGGATGGTGTGCTCGAAAGGAGGAGGAATTACTGTCGAGTCCTTGATTGATGAAGTTTGAAATGACTCCAGGACAGCGGGAAAAGACGTCAGGCACTCTGCAAGGGAAGGCTGGCTGTTTATGAACCCAATCTCCCTCTCAAATTCAAAATTCATAGCTTATCCTAGTCCACAGGCGGACGGCGAGATCAAAACGAGCAAAATAAAAACAAAAACGCGTGATTATTAGCTCCCCGCTGTCCCGTATTTGCGGGCTTTAATAATTGTGTATATTGGTGATATTACTAGCGTATGGGGACCTTGGTCTACTAAACTGAAGACTATGGGCGAAATTGCAGCCAATTCCTGGTCACATGACCAGATTCAACCAATGGAAAGCCGGGGCCTGGTGGCTAAAGAAAGCATTATTTTCAGCAAATGCTCAAAAATACCATAAGATATTGGTTTGTGTTAGCAGGGGGTATTATATTCGAAATCAAAAAAAGTGTTCGGTTGCCAACTGTCTCACCTCGCTGTTTCGAGTGGGAGGTTATGTGAGTCCCTTCATGTCAAACAATGGAGATTTGCATGCAGATATTCTGCCTGGACCCTGGTGATGTAATCCAGTAAAACGTGGTTATTGTTAAGAGCACATTTACAATATGGCAAACGGGGTGTTTATACAAAAGAAGGCCATTAATCTTAAAAGTTTGACAGGAGGAGCAGACTTAAGGTAAAAAAATATCTCCACCCAACCTAGATGGGAGATGTCTCAACAGGAGGCTGAGATTCGCTTGGCAAAATACTGAAGAACGGTTTCCTAGAGCCTAGCATAGTGCAGGTTAGCAGCCTGCATGGTGTAATGGTAGACTTCTATATTTTTGTTTTCATAAAGGGAAGCTACAGAGTGAAGAGAGAGGTCGGTGTGTGTAAGTGTATAATTATATTATGTTATCTCTCTATAACTGCTAGCCTAGCTCTTTACCACCTTGCGGAGAGATATGCTACTAAATTATATATTGTGCGTGTGTGTGTGTGTGTGTGTGTGTGTGAAATGGTCCTAAAAATATGCAGCCCAGAAAGGCCTTCCACTGACTGCTAGCTAGGAGTTTTCTCTCACAGTGTAAAAAATGGACGGCTTGTTTACTGAGCCGACAGACTAAAGTTCACAGCGAGGTCGTGTGTACAACTGCGAATCCTAGCTTCTTAAAAACTAAAAACTTAGGCTGCGTTAACAATAATGCCTCTATACGAATTTGTGTTTATTGATAAGCAATAACATAGTATATTGCGTATAGGCCTCGGTTACATGTATTGATTTTGAAGGATTTTGTAGCAGTTTAAAACGGATAGTAAATAGCCTCGCTGCTAGGATATTTTTGGAAACGTAGAATTAGTGAAAAAAAACAACTGCGGTGATCAATCTTTTCCCAGGCAAAGCGCTTGACAGCAACCAGCCTCAAGAATGATTCTCTTTCCTTCAAGATCGCAACAAAGAAACGCTCTCTCTATCCCCCAGAATCTAGGCCTACTGATTTTTACGAAAAAGCCAGTAGTCTAACAACCCAAACGCAGGCCTTAGAATTGTTTTCCATTGCGCATAAAACCCTGGTGCTGAAATAGGCATCAGCATTATCTCAAAATAAAAGAAAAGGACCAAGATTGCAGTGCACTATTCGACTCCCATTTGACTTGACTCTAGGTTTTAAAAACAAAGACGGGAGAAATGTGCGTGGGTGTTTGGCCCATTTAAAGCTAAATGCAAAGCAGTGAGTAGGCCGCGTTTCACCCATACATGCAGGCTGTAGAATATGGAAAGGAGGTCAGAAACACGGGCTCTCTTTGCTTATATTGGAGCTGACTGTGCAAAAACTGGGACACTTTAGGAGTATTTCTCACCGTCAGGAATTTAATTTCAATTTTTTTATGACTATTTGTTTAGAATTTTGAATGTGGTTTGTTTGTGCCAGAAAAATCTTTACGCTTGCCAGAACATGGACTTGCAACGTTATCTGTTTATTTATATATTTATTGTTGGGGAATGTGCTCTTTCATATTTGGAGTGTGGTGGGAGTGTGCTCTTTTTACTGCCTTTTTACAGCTAACAAACGATTAAGAGACTTAACTACTGTTTAACAGACTATTAGCTAGGCTATATGCTGACTTTTTATTATTAATGGTGGGTGATTAGTGTTTTCACACATTTACAATTAGGTGTAAGTTGATTTTATCGTTTTATGACAAGCCAAATGTGTTTTGAAGCATAGAATAAACAGTGTATTTTATTACTACTATTATTATTATTACTATTCTGTTGTTAGTGCTACTTGTGTTATTTGTGTTAGTACTGCTATATTAATCAACTTCCTCAGTTGCAGTTAGTTTTAGCAAGAGTATTAGTCTTGATGGTTGCCTTTCAATATTTAACAGCATCTGAAAGGGAACTTCATTGCACGGAAATGTCAATGATAATGAGTATTTTCGGTAGCAATCCAAACTATTAAACTATATGTTCTTGCATTTAGGTATTGGCATATTCCAGCATCTGTGATCTGCTCCATTGCTTATTTGCCAATAAATTAGATTTCTATGAAAATAAATGTTATTTTCTATACGTTGATTGTCTTCATACAGTAGGCCTACTCTCGTTAAAATATGACTCAGTATATGAGGCGATCTATGTGTAAATTATGTACAAAACTATTTTTGCTTTTTAGCAAAGATTGTGTTGCCTTGGACCACGTGACCAACCCAAGCGCATACCCGAGGGCTCTTTCAGTAGTCTGGCACTAGCACGAGGAAAGATGCTCCCAAGAAGCTGTGTGTGCGTGTGTGTGTGTGTGCGTGTGTGTGCGTGTGTGTGTGTGTGTGTGTGACTGAAAGAGAGAGAGGGGAATAGAGCCAGCGAGGGAGCAATAGAGTTTGTGCACGTGTCTACTATACTAATGAATACCTCTGCGTTTTTTAACAACTTTAGAAGTATGGCCCTCGTTTTGTCTCAGGTGAAAACTTGAAATGACCACATAGAACTGAATAACATAACATTTTATTAAAGAATTGTTCAACAGACAACTCTTAACAATGAAATAAAAGGAGCTACAAAGGACAAAGGAAGTTCTCCAAAAGTGTTTCGCTATATTTCGTCTAATTCTCGACTATGCAGGAACGGTCTGATTCCGTCCTCGCTGACCCCTGTACAAGTCAAGACATTATTTACGTACAAGGGTAACATAAAACTATTTATTTCTAAAATACAATAACTAAAATGTATTCGTTACAATGACAAGAACACAACGTCTTTATAACAGGTAAATACTAAAAAATTACATTTTTTCTTGATATAAATACATGGGGGATAAATAATACAAAAAGAAAGTATTTAAACTGGCTATAACAAATAAATATATATTTATGAATGTTCACTTGAACATACATTGAGAAAGACGCTGATTGGACGTCTTCCGTTTCCAAAATAAGATGTATTTTTTTCCCTTAACCATCAAAATGTAAACTCTAAGTGCAACAATGATGCCCAGACGAGAAAGCATTAGTGTAAACCTACACTTCAGCTTGGTTCCCGGACATGCATTTTGTTCAAATATACCCTGTTTCCACGTTAAGTCAAGACATGAGAAATTGTGAGCCTTTCGCATTAGTCTTGGCTAATGTAAGTGAACCCTATAGATTGAACGAGAGAGAGTGATAGAGAGTTGGGAGAGCGAGAGTAGGGAGTGATAGAGAAAAGGTAGCGAGAGAGGTGAGGGGGGAGAGAGGGGAGGAGGGGGCAATGAGCCTATCATAGTTGTCAAAAGAGTTCTCAACTCCTTTTTACCCTGTGATGATGATATAACAACATAACAAATATCAATTCGATGTCCTCGCGTGTGTGTTTGTGATTGTTTATGGATGTTAGCTAGCATAGCATAGCAATGTGAACCCAAACACCATAAACCCAGTGGGGGGTGTACGCCTACGATGCATCTGCGTGATGCTGAAAGAGCTCTTCCCTTGAAGCCACAATGTTTGGCGAGGACATGTTAAAAAAAATGTCACTGCACAGTGGGTTAGTGAGACATTTCCAAAGAGAGGTAATATGAATAAGGGAAGTAATCGAAAACAATCCAGTGGTTTGCTTGCACCAATTGAAAAATGCATATTGACGTCAGTCAAGCTTAGCCATTTGTGCTGACTGCAAGGACGCAGGCTAAACATAAATCCACGTTGACATAACATGTGTTCCACCGAGTCAAAAAGGTCTGACCGTAATAAACCCCGCACCTTGTTAACTGTCCATTAAGCCCAACTATTACTATTTAATTACTTGTTTTCGAGGGAGAGCTCCATATTCAAGGAAATGTAACGTTAACCAAAACGCAATTCAAGTGACTGTTACTAATACGCACAATGATAAAGACAACAGACAATACTTTTTTGGCCATGGCAAGAAACCACTGGATCATATTTTTTTTCAACCCCATTGCAGCGTCCCATGGGTTAGTTATTTGTAGTTGTAATTTAGTTTTTTCCCCAAACCTGCTACTACAGATGAGTTAACTTGGGAGCTTCCTGGATTCTACCCTGAGAAGGATGGTGGGCTGCCAGCTCTGTGTATGTCGGGTGGGGGTCGCACGGTCCGTGGTGTTGGCTAGCTGACATCTGCGTGGCACCGTTGTAGTCCATGTTCCCAGCCTGGTGGTGTGGTAGGTGATTGAGGCCGTACATGGACGGCCCAGAGGTGGGCATCGACTCCACGTAGTTTCCTCCCACATACACGGGGCTGCCCTGCATGTTGGGAGTTCCATAGTTGCCACTGTTACCCTGTAGCCCGTGCGGGTCGTATTCTGGTGCTGTGTTGGCATACTTCTGTTGGGAGGGGCAGCTTTTCATGGGGTTTTGGTAGGCTGAAGACATGGCATAGGCGTTTTGATGGGACTTGTTAAAAGATGGCGGGGAGGGGGCGTCGTAGTTGCCTGCCATGGAATGCATGGAGTTCATGAAGCCAGCTGAGGACTGCATGGGTAGGGGTGGGCTTCCGGTTGGAGAGGGGCCCCCTGATGACGAGCCCAGCCCTTTACATTTCTGATCCTTTTTGTACTTCATACGCCGGTTCTGGAACCAAATCTTGATCTGGCGCTCGCTGAGGTTGAGCAAGTTGGCCATTTCCACGCGGCGAGGCCTACACAGGTAACGGTTGAAATGGAACTCCTTTTCTAGCTCCACCAGCTGCGCGCTCGTGTACGCGGTGCGCGCTCTCTTTGAGGCTGCGGAACCCGGGGGGCTTTTTTCACCTCCGCTGCTCTCCGCTGGGGTGGGAATGAAATAAAACATAATTACTACATGCGGAAATTGAATGCATCATTTCCTAATAAAGCAGAGGCCAGGAAACGAAACTTATCCCCTTGATATTAGTTGTCAACACTTCATAACTTTGGCATTTATTAAGAGATTCGAGACCCTACATTGACCGTGTACGTAAATTGCATCATAGACAAAGCCCACAGCCAGAACTGTAGCCTTCTATAGTTGAAGGAGCTGGACATGAACTGTTTTCACTTCAATAGTGTCACACATACCTGATGTTCAATTCATGTTCATACATTGGTATGTTTGTCTGTTACTATCTTCATATCAATCATCTTTGACAACCTACAGTTTAGATTAAGCATTGCTCTTAGCTGCAAATAAACAAGCACATTCGGATTCCAGTCTGATGAAAAGATACACAGTATAGGCCAAACACTGCCATGTTTTAATGTAATTGTTTCAAATGCTCATCAATAAAAGGGAATGACTGCTTTAATAGAGGTCTCAGTTTCCAAGTTAATATGGTTATGACTAGAGGGCTTTTCCTAATAACCTAACTAGGAAAAAAACACAGGCTTTAAATATAGAAATAATAACTTAGCTCATTAGATACAAATCCATGATTATGTATTGTAACTGTGTTGTAGTTAAGCTATCCAGCTTTGAATGTGTATATTCGGGGCATGAACAAGGTAACGGGCATTGGGGAGGGGGGGCACACACCGTTAGCTGAACTTGCACTTGGCGAGCTGTTTTTTTGCTTAGTATTCTGCCTCGACTCTTTCATCCAGGGGAAGATCTGCTTGTTGAGGGTTGGGTTGGTGGACAGAGTGTACGTCTTGGGCGCTGATTTGGCGGCCCCACCGCTGCCTCCCGGCTGCTGCGCGGTGGCACTGCTGCTGGTGGCGGTGGCACTGCTGCTGGTGGCGTTGGCGGGGATGACGGGAGGGGACACCTGGGGGGGTGGTTGGTGTTCAGGTGGCAGGCTGGGCCGCATGCAGCTGCCATTCAGCTCTTTCGTCTTGGCATGCTGCTGAGGAGGAGCGCTGTTGCCACCGAGGGACTGCAGCGAGCAGGCGGACCTCTGGTAGTCGCCTTCGAGGTGAGCCGCAGACTGGAAGGCCGGTTGAGGAGCATCATAGCCGAAGCCGTTGGCCCCTTGGTACGAGTAACCTCCGAAAAGCGTCGAGTTGTCGTAGTAGGTCGTTTTCTGCATTTCCAAAAGTGGAGTTACCGGCTACCAGGGTCCTGACGACCTTCTGGAAGAACATTGGCACCAGATGTCACGTGACGGTCTCTTTCCAAAGGCCTCTTGGAAGCTGACCTGAAAGGTTATAAGAATCACATAATAAGAAAGGCGCAAAATAAATCCATCTTCTACCGCTGAAAGGCGCCATGACATGAATAGCGCTTTCCCACAGCACTGCTTGCAGATGCCATGTCAGGCCACGGTGCACTGGGCCTACTCTATCTCACTATGAGCAGCACTCCCCCTCTCCTAACTCTCTCTCTCTCTGTCTCTTTCTCCCTCTCTCTCACACACATACACACAACTGCACACGAACACAAACAACATCCAGCCAGTCACTCTGCACTCGCACCTGGGAGCAAGGACACGATTGTCTTCAAGATGTTGCCCTTGAATAAATAACGAATATAACCTCACAAATATGTGGTGATTGCATTGTTTGGGTAGGTATAACCCATTATTTGTGCATATTGTCCGGATTTTCACATTATAACATTTTTAATAATGTTTCCAGCGTTGGACTTTGTTATTTCTACGATAATAAAACGTGTTTTCGTTATAATTCTTTTTTCATGCATTCATGCACAGGTTGTTTGTATTAAAATACTATCCTAACATGACTTGTGTTATGGTTGTAAAAGAAAAATCATATTTATTTTCACAATTGAAAGATAAAGACAGAAACCTTCTGCGTAAAGAAGGTGCATTTCGGTGTTAAAACCAAACTAGGCTATATAATGGCTTTTATTCCTGTTTGCCTTTATTATGAATGAAAACGAGCAATATACAATTAGTGATGTTTTTTTGAAAGAATTGTCTTAAAATGCTGTCTGTAAAATGCTGTCTAGCCTGTGTAGAAAGCTATGAATGGGCCTTTGCCATGTCGTTGTAGGGAAATCAGTGCATATGTCGCTCTTAGTTCAATTTCCTGTCAGGCTTTCTCAGGTTACACAATATTGTATTTGGGCAACCATTAAAACCCAGAAAAACCGGCACTTGAGACTCTGTTGTGAGCGTTGCTGCACGTCCCAATAGAAGAAGAATGAGATAGGGTCCCCGGAAGCTTCAGGCGAGTTTGATTCATAACCGTAGCTCGGCCAAAGAGGACTATAGCCCCTAAAAAAAGCTCGAGACCGTATATGTGCTCGAGCTGGGGTGGCCAAAAGGGCAGTGTGCGTGGCCCCTGCCAAGCACCATAACGCACCTGGGATTAATTTCGTTTGGACCCTTGAAGACCGAGATAAAACGTTGGAAAATAGGTTTGAAATGACCGTGGAAGCTTTGAGGAATTGTATTTTTTTTTTGTTTTTTTTGTAGCAGGCAGCTTTCAGATAGAAAGCCAACTAGCAGGTTCACTTACATATAAGTCAAAACAAAAACACATGCTTTGTGTTTGTGGTTACACTTGGTATTATGATGGCAAATTCCCCCAAATAAACACAGTCAAAAAGTGAATGCAGTTGTATCAATGAAATTGTTCTACTATTAGGATTTTTGCATAATAATATGGACATATTTTATGTTATTACCTATTAATATCTGTTATAAGTTACCCAATAGCCTACAATTACAAAAATGGTAAACTGATGACGAAAATTGAAATTATGTAATCACTAGAAAATCCCTGGACAACAATAAAACAATACTATTGCCTAAAAATTAAAAAGACAATCTGAATAATCCACATAATAACCATTATACACATTTTTAAGGCTAAAATCAATTACCCATAAAACAAGATAATGCTTACATGCTATTCCAAGAAAATACAACGCTTGTGTTCATAAAGAAATAATGAATCTTATTGTATGTATATCCTTTGTGAGACGTATAGCTCATCCTAATTACATAGGCCTACCCACTAAAACGACAAAAAAATGGAATAGGGAGACATTCTCCCATTTGAATAAAAAGATTTGTAAGAGGTAAGGAATAGGCTAAATGAGCTGAGAGCAGTGCTATGTCTGAGAGAAGGAAGGGGATCCTGGGCTACAGCTTTAGGACCCCAACTCTCACCACGTCACAAATGTCGCTCATTTATCTTTCCAGTAGACGGCTGGAATCCTAATTATTTTCTCTAAGGAATTGTTCGAGGGAGAGACAGAGAGAAAGAAGGGGGAAAAATGGTTACAGGAATAATAGATATTAAATCATATCGCAATGCCATTAAATGGAACACGTAATGTCCTGGCCTGCTTGTATCACTAACACAATAACGAACTTTCCTATAGATTCGCTCTAATACAATTATGAGGTCCAGAGCGAATGGGGGGGGGGGGTGGATAAAAAGCGATCCCATATAAGGACGTCAACAACAACAACATGGAGACGAGCAAGACATCAGTTTGGGTGTCCAATTTGTATTTTAGCATGGATAAAATTACAAATGGCGCCTGTAATACACACACATAAAGACATTATGTATCGAGACATGTGTTAGCCCATTTACAGATTGAAAAATGGCAATTATTGCATCAAAACAACACATGAGTAGTGCAATGGTCTCTCGTGTAGAGCCGTCGTCATTCGCCCATTGCCTTCCTTCAATTAAAAACAATAGGCCTTATACGTCTGAATGGCATGTCATACGAAAAACACTTTATCAAAACATTTAGAAATATGACCAGATAGAATACAATCTGAGATTAGTTTAGCGCGGCAGTCCAATAACATGGGGATCCATGCCTCAGTACGAGCTGAAAATAAACGCGTACCCATGTATGAACATCAAAGCCCACGAAAACAGATAGCCCAAAAATGATTTCCCCGTTGCTTTGTAAATAAATGTACGAGAGGAAAATGAATCCGTTGGAGAGAGATTCTAAAGTAAAAAGGGGGGCGTCGTGGAAGGAAGCTTAAAGCATTGTGAACTCTTCTTGAACCGCGATTGGAGTCATATGGTCATAAATCACCGGGACACACTCTCCGCCATTCACAACCTGATAGCCTATTTCAGACCAGCTTACCTTAGCCTCTGACGAAGGAAGCACGGGCAGGCATCATATATTTTTCACATTCGGCCTCGATGTAATCAATAAAACGGGAGCTCTCCCCTTCCCTTCAAAAACTCGCAGCGAATGTAAATCCACCGGTATCTCGAGGACTGCTGCCCGGAGCCTGAGTCCGGGCGCTCCTGCACGGATCCCCTCGGCTTGGGAAGGGGGGAGACGGTCTGGCATGAAAGATCTGAGGAATGCTAGAGGGGCTGCGAGTGGACAGGCAGCAAGCGCCTGGCTGCCCTGTCGACTGGTACGCCCTGCTCGCTGATAACAATGGCCTCAGATTTCCCTTTCTCTCACAGCGCAAACCTTAACATCATAATCCGAGCAGAGCCGCGGCTCGCCGCGAAATTTCCTCCATTGCATTTCCCCCAATGCGTGTGTTTCTCTCGGTGGTTATTCTCGCTCTTCGTAGCTCTTTCGGTGGGTTATTGTATTATCAACACAAGGCCCTTGTGCAGCTATTTGTATATTGCGGGGTTGACTTGGAGCACCAGTCGCGGCTGTTAATCCCCATCAAGCAGCATCACCAGTGAAAAATTATGCTAATTGCAGACGTGCTGGACAGGACAGGGGCCTACAAGCGGAGAGACAGCGCCAGTACTTTTTGATTCACGTGTTTTCCTGGTTAGGTGTCAAGCCATGGTAATATTGTTAAGTATATGAGAGGAGCCTCTGTTTTTTACTCCGCTATATTAAATGACCAGGAAGTGGGTTTCCACAGCCGGCTCTCGCTTGGCTTGCGGCAGAAACCGAATTCTGCCTGTATTGTTAATGTTTCAACACATCTCTCCCAACACACCCAACTAGTGTAATAACTAATGCGAAAAATGGAGGCTGGTGGGGAGGCTCAGGGAACAGACAACAGGCGCACTTAGAAAACGAGGGAAGGGTGTAAAAACAAATCAGTAAAAGGGGAAAAAGAAGAGAAATCTGTGATATTTAACAGCTTGGACGAGCCGGTGCTACACCAACTTCTTAGAAAAACTTCGATAGCGAGTCCATGTTAAAAATAGAAGAAAGGGCTTCCTGTGTTTTTACTGTAGGCTATGTAGGACTTTAACACCCAACGGGAAGAGAAACGTAAATCAGCAAGAAGGGAAAACTGAGAAGGAAACGAGGAGAGATCAACATGGAAATGAAAACACGAAGCCGAAGGTGTTTTACAGGTTTTTATATTCTCTCTTCACCACCTCTCACCATCTCTCTCCCCCCCTCCCTCTTTCTCTCACTCTCTCAATTTTTCACTATCTTCTCTCTCTCTCTCTATTTTTATTATTCAGGACACTACCCCCTTCGTTTATGGCTACGTAAGATTTATGACTTCTACCACACAGGACTAGCTGTAAACAGCTACTTTAAAAAGATGCATTTCGTGTGGGAACTTGAATAGAGAGGATCACCAACGGTGTAGGAAGAAGGTAGGAGACAAAAATGTAGGTGTCTGCAACTTTTATCTGCCTGACATTGTTCTGGATTTGCAACTACTGCTAAATGGACTAATGCAACCCACGTAAAAGATTACTAATGAACTAAAAACCCAAATGCTCCAGTATTTTGTATTAACAACTGGTTTTCTTTCCATGACTAAGCACATACCGGGGGAAGACAAGTTACTATTTCTGAGTTATGGCAAGAGAAGAGTCTATACGAACATGATTTTTGGGATTACAACATGCCGATGCTTGTTAGAAGATTGAGGAAGAGTATTTCCGTTATTTCCATAGGATGACTTAGATGCGTCGTCTTCCTGATACATTGGAGTTGACTGAGTCACGGATATACTATTTCAACGTTGGAATATATGGACAGATTTTGGGATGCAAGGTTTTCCTTTTTCCTGCAGTGAACATTGCAACCAACATATTACATAAAGAGACTACAAACTCAATGAGACTTTTCGTTGGGATTTCCTATTTTGTTCACGAGAAGGATAGCTTTTTAGGTGGAAAGTGTTTTGAATCTGGTGTATTGTTTTTTTTCAAGGGTAAATGCTTGTGATTGTGTGGTGAAAATGCCATCGAGTGTGAATGTATGTCATTTAAAATGTATTGAGCGTTGTCTACTGTATTCATATGACAGACCCTTTACACGGAAAGACATAGCCTATCTACGTATATATATAGAACGTGTTCGTTTTCCATTTGGACAATAGGACATTGCCACCTCTTTGCTTATTTGAGTTATCCTATGATTCTTCTGTCACACATGCTGTAAAGAAGAATGCTGTTGCATGGCTAATCTACATAATGCTACACACCCATAGTTTCATCATTCATAATGTCCCCCCCCCCAACAAGATATTACACGATAGCATTCATTGCATCATCGAAAGAAGAGAGCACAAGCACACACAAGGACACACACACACAGGCACCACCATTTTGACAATGATTTTGATTTATCTGTGGTGCTTTATGCATATAGGCTAAGAGATGTTTATTTGTTTAAAAAAAAAAACTCAATTGAAAAGCTCATACTTATATTCCAATGCCTCAGAAATATATCACAGGCCATTCTCAACAGGCTACGTGTATGCCATATTAGAGAACATTATGATACACCCTCTTGGCCTAGGAAACGTTTACCGATTATGTGAATGTCATATGCAGACTAAATCATCACTGTTGAATGTATGCAATGTATGCATACTCCATTCCAATAAAACATATTCACTTTCAAATATTTCAAAGTACGTTTTCTTATGTTAAAAAAATAAATATATTATTTCAAATATTAATCGAATAGATTACATTCAGCAGCACATCCGTTTTTCATTCACATTCATAATACCGAACAAATAATCATTTGCAATGCTTATATACTTGTAATAGGGTGACTTACCGGGATTATGTTGTTTCTTATCACTGGATTTTATGCAAGAATATAGCTTCCTGAAGGCTTGAGGGAACTGCAGTGGGGGGAAAGAGAAAGATGCAATCAAAGGAGGTCGTAAAAAATCCAATACAGTGCATATGACCTCTTGTCTACAAATCGAACACACAGGCAACCTGAGAGTTTACCACAGGTGACAGATATCGTTAACCTTAAATTATTCTCGTGGAACCGCGGAATAAATGCAAAACCAAAGGATATTATCCAGAGTGTTCCCATTGTATTGATTTCAATGATCTATCAGATTACATACCATATTTCCCATTATTTATTTTGGAGATTCTGTAATCTCGCGCAGTAGGCTTACATATGGAGCAAGTCAATCAATCCACACACAGTGAGGTTCATGTTGAATAAATAAACTAAAATGTTCCCGCAATGTTAATAAATGGAAAAGCAATTGTGTGGATATTGATGTTATGTTATTTTCCTTCAAGGTTGCTCGTGTAGCAAGCATGAATGAAGAATACATAAAAAATCATCCATAATAGTAGGCTAGTTGATGCTATGTTGACAATGACTAATTAATTATAAATGTAGCAATTAAATAATAGCCTACCAATCAAGGCAATAGGGATCAAAGTATGTTCTAATGACAATCATATTCTAATAGCCTAATAACAACAACAACAACAATAATATCCATAGGCTAATAATAAGGAAAATAATGAACACAATAATAATAGGGGGAAAAAAATATCATTATTATAATAAAGATAGCTATAAAGGTGAGAAATAGCTTACAAAGTCCCAATAAACGAAACAGTTCAACGAATGAAATCGAAAATAAACGAAAGTGTAGCGCCCATTGAGAAACACCGTAAATAAAAGCCCCACCATTCTGGGAAAATAATCCCAAAGTCTAGGTAAATGTAGCACTATATCCAGTTCCAGAGTAAAAGTAGACAGAAAATGGCTTTATCCAGAGACAGGGCCGGAGGAGAAATTAAATCAAATGGCCATGATGGTCTGCATAGTAGCTCTTATTAAAAGTGGGATAAAAACGTTGGACGCTCTCGTTCGCCGGCTCCTGACAGCTACACCAAACACATAAATCAAAACGAGGATTCCCCGACCTCCCCGACTTTGCGGCCTATAGCGATATAAAGTTATTTATTGCATCCCCGCACTCACGCACAGCATTGGCTCGCTTCCATTCCCGTTGCCCCGGTTTTTACTCCACTGCTACCCTGGTAGTTTTGAAGATTTTCAGCACCGATAGCTCCCTCGACCCGGAGCCCTACTGGACTAACCTAAAGTTACCTACAAAGTGCAGGGTGCTACAGCCCCCGCAGCTAGCAACGCTGCACGCTCAGAACAAAGGGAGGAGGCAGCTACAAGCAGAAGAGCTGATGAGCCAATTTTTTTTGTGGAAAAAGGTTGAAAGAAACCACGGGGCGAGGAAATTCAGAAGAAATGACGACTAACCAAGCACTAATTCAACGAAAATCATCCAAAAAGCCTGGCATGTGCTAAGGGCTATCAGAATAACGGAGACAAACAACACAGGGATTTGGCTGGTTCGTTTCTGCACGGGTTGCAACAAAGGGCTCCTGCATAATTTATCAAAATGCATATTAAGTGGATGCACAGGCATTAGGGGAATGGGGAATGCTTGCCTACTTGGTCATTTTCTATCAAATCTACGCCAATGATCAAATCCCACACCCCTGTAGCTCCACACTAGAGCCCCAGTACACAAATAGTTTCTCTCCAACTTTATTATCAAGTATTTTTTTCTCCCACCCCCCTCTCTCCCCTCTCAACACTCCGTTAGCGGTCCTTTCACCAGCCTGCGTCTAGCCATGTTTCCCTCACACCCTCCGTGGCCATTCGTTTACCGAAAAACGGTTCTCCAACATCACTAATTCTACGTGCACCATGTTAATGAACACGAGCCGGGTGCAAAACACCCGAAATTAACAGGCATGCAGCGGGGCTATATCTCGATGTGACGGATTGGCGTTCGGTTTTCCAAGTGACCTTTGCGTTGAAGAGCAATAACTCACCAGATGAATGATCAATCAACGGAAGAAGTCTACTTTGTAGTCCTCTCTTAATGTATTATATTTATGTATTAATTCGGGCCTTGCTGTCCAAGGCTTTCAAAGAGGACGCATGGGCTTCTGGAAGTCAGCGAAACGCCGACATCCCATTTGTTGTGTAATTACCAGGCAGTTGTTAACAGCAGAGTTAGTGACTGGGCGAAAACACAGCCAGCAAGCAACAATAAGGTCCTTTCCGAATCCAAAATAATGCCCCGGTATCATGCGCTCACGTGATGCGCGTAGCTCAACATACTCTGGTTTTGATATAATTGTGGCTACTCTTCCCCCTTGTTTGATGCCTCCAAAACGACGGAGAAATATATTTTCCTTCACATTTTCCGGATTGGTTGCTTCTCTGACTTTTGCCCCATTTTGCAAGGCACCACCCACCCCCAAAATTACATTTTTCTTCCAATCTCTGGGAGGGTGTCGTTTTCATCGGGTCCATTCGCCGAATTCCGCCACCTTGAAATGCAATGAGGTCTAACGACTGGCTTCCCAAATGGCAAATGACAAATTGTTCTAAACGAAGAGAGACATGATAGATCTTATTTTCTCTCCCATTCTGCCGGATGACATGAGACTTTCAACACCATGGACTTAGTGAGAGAGACCGGTGGGGATGCGAGGCCTCTGCCTCCAATCTTTGGGTGATAAAGGGGGTTTCTGCACTGCTCACTGGGCGACTGGTGGAGCAAGGGGGCATGGTTTTACACCCACGCAGATAGCCCTCTACTAAAGATCTCCGGATTACAATTCAACTCCCATTTGAGACGCGGTGACCTGCGCGTTATGTCTGTATCCCGTGGAGCTAGTTGTGATTGCGCAAGAGAACCTACGCAAGTTCAGAAGTGGTGTGCCTGTGTTTGAATAATAAACATGGGCAAATATGTTTAGGCAAGGTTAGCTCGTTGTGCTTTTAGAGTGAATGTCATTAGGTTACGTTCTTATGGTGGTGTTATAGCTAAATTTACTAAGTGTTTATTTCATTTGTTTACCTCATTTGTTGAAGGTGCGAATGGAGAGAGAAAGGTGCCAATGGAGAGTGGATGCCTTGCTATGGCATCAGTGCCACTGACTTCTCTGCATATGAAGGACTTCAGCATATTGGCTTTTGGTTGCAGAACATAGAACGTCTTCATGTTCTAAATGCTCAACAAGGAATCCCTTCCATCAGCTAGTTTCATTGAGAGATCAGGGTTAATCTTTATGAGAGAAGGGCTCTAGGTGGTAATCTTTAACCGAGAATTCAAAGAGGACACTGACTTGGAGACGGCTGGGGTTGGGGGGCCTTATAGGTCACAGGACCCGTTCTGTTCCAGGGAACTAAAAAGTGTCAACCTCACCAATATGTGAGGATGGGGTGGTGTGACCAGGCTTTTAGTGAATGAATGGTTCGATTTAGTCCTGCAAGGTTTTACTGGAACCTGGACCTATTTTCAATATAAAAACGACTTAAATTGAACGTTTAGATTTTCATAGTACCTTTTTGACATTTAATATGCTTCAGAGATGATGCTAGGGATTGTTGTGTTGCAGAGTGATCCAAGGCGTCTTAAGCAGATGCCACTATAGCAAATAACTTGAAGAAAGGTCCTGTGGATGCTATCCCAAGCTGTCAGATATTATATACTGACAAACGGTAGTTTTACTTTCCCTTTTTCCATTGGAGCTTGCCTATATTGTCAGTGATGTATGATAAAATCAATGAAATCATGGCCGCTTAGACTTTTGTGGTTTCATTCAGTTTTCCATCCCATGACGCACAAACTGCCAGGTCAAGATATCCACCGAGCTATCCAACTAATGGTTGGTATGCAGTACAGCCTATAGACAAAGTGAGTCTATAGAAGTCAATGTGTTTTATAGAAGTACAGTGGGATTGTCAAAACATGGTCGTCATGTACTGAGATAACCAATGGACCAGGTTCAAATCAAAGTGTATTGGTCGCGTACACAGTTTAGCAGATGTTACAGCGGGTGCAGCGAAATGCGTATGTTATTAGCTCCCAACAATGCAGGAAAATGTCAAACAGGTACACAAATAATGAAATAAAATGTGTAAAAAAAAAACAGAAACAACAACAACACAGGTGTCCCACCTATGTGGGTGTCGATTGTTTGGTTTCCCTTTACGCGCAGCTACTTATTGTAGGTTAAAGAAGCTATAATTGGCATGCTGTTCGTGTAGCATCGTTGGTTCCTATATAGTTGCAAGTCCACGTGCCTTGTAGATGTCTTTCACTGACATCTTGCTCGTGTTTATCTCGAGGGTAGTCTAGATAATGCATGCATAGATAATGTGTTTACAATGTGTACTTGTAAAATGGCAGTTGCCGATAATCGGTTTGCAATGGTTTTACATTGTGCAAAGTTGACATTGCATGTAATAGTATTTTTAATTGACTGCATCTCTTGCTGTACAAAGTCCTCTAACACCATTTATTTTCATATTCTTGTAACATTAGCACATGTTGTTAGTGAGGTTGTGCGCCATATGCCTTTATCTATCTCAATATTTCACGGATGGGTAATTTAGAATAGAAACAATATGTTTCATCGACTCGAAGTATTTGGAGTTTGCAGATGTACAGACCGAGACGCATGGGAAGCAAAATGAGCAATTACGGTATAGGCTCACAGAGGGCCTCTAAATGCCTATCTTACTATTATCAGTGAGCTCTCGAGGTCCTCTTAAGTCAACACGTTCTATTTTACACGCCTAGAGGTTAGCAGTTGCAGTATGAAAAACAAGATCTTTCAATTGCCCATGAACCTCCAGGTCGTGTTCGAATTAATAGCGCTAATCTACATTACTTCACATTGTCTAAAACGCCATTTGTAGGTTTGTGTGGCGCACAGGTTGTTCCACAAACAGCAAGAATGAAAAATAATAACAAAGATAGCCCGTCGTGATGGGCTTGATAGTACATTTGGATTCCTAGGGAGACGGAAAAGCCGAGGCTAAATTGGGAGCAGCTAGAGTAAGCAATCCTTTCACACGGTCATAAATCAGCAGCACATGCATCTTCTTTTTACACCTAGCCATCAGATCCATTCACGGCTCACCCCACACCGCGAGTCCCCCACTCCACTCTCTAAACATCAGATGCACCGCACTTTACGCAATGAGTAAACTTTTAAATGGGGGTGTGGGAGCCCAGATATTAATGCTTGACAGAGAAGTAGAAAGAAGAAGAAGGGGGGACAGGCAGGGAGAGGTAAAAAAAAATGCACTGAGATGGAGAGAATGGAGAGCGGGTGAGGGAAAAGAGAGAGGGGAGCGAGTCTCCCTTTAGCCCTCCTCGGTTACCTATTCGAAGGCATCTGTCTTCGGCTATTCGAAAACACAAAAGTTTGCGAGCTCAGGCACACCCAAAGATGGGTCACACAACGGATAATTAATGACTTGTCTACAGAGGAGCATAGAACACTGGGAAGAGCCCAAGCATCCGGCGTCAGTCGATGCCTGAAAACCTTACCTGACTTCCAGCACTTCTGTGGGTCTCATGAGCCAAGCTTGACCAGCGTTTGCGGGATTATCTACTGTAAACGCGCCTGGAATATATCGTTTTTTGCTTTTTGGTGACCTTGGATGAGTTATGCGTAATTTGGTAATGGTATCTTTCCACTAAACAAAACAAAATAAGAGAGTTTACATGGCAGCTTTGGAAAGCTATAAATCCTCAACCGCGAGCAGGACGGACTGCTCACAACACATGCGCGCGCGCACCCATCAACACGACGGGGTCTTCCGAGCCCGAGTGCTCCCGAACATGGAGCCCCCTTTGCACTTCCGAACTCTTCGAACCCTGCATGCGATTCCTTCGGGCTTAGCAGTCAGCAGCAGGCGATAGATTCCACCTCTACCCTCTACCTCTTTTTACCGCCTATAGCTGCTTGCGTGGAGCGGGGTGGATTGACACGGTGAACTACTGAACCAGTGGACTGACAGGACACACAGGGTGGAGAAGGCAAAGGGGTTCGTCTGTCCAATAGGGATCTGACTGCACGGCTGCGAGGCCGACACGCGGGCCATATGGCGATTACAACCTGCGGGCTTCTGCAGGGGTGAACGTGGTCAACCTCATTCCGATACTGCCATTTTCTTGCCAGAGTTAAATTCATTTTTAGGCTGGGGGTGGTTGACGGATAACGGATAGTATGTTCTTCACGAATGAAATAGGCTTGCATCATAGCAGGGGATATGAAAATAAGTTACCTCTATCTTGATGTGCTGTAAAGCTCTCACCCTGTGATTGTTTTTATTGCACTAACGTTTGTAAACGTCGATTATTACGTTTTAGAATTTGTGACTAAGTCGGATGCACTTGGCTTTGTTTCTTGGCTGATCCTTTTTTTTGCGTCTGAGTGTTATCTGCCTACGCTCAGACAACACACACACACACACACACACACACACACACACACACACACACACACACACACACACACACACACACACACACACACACACACACACAAAAACACACACACACAGAGAAACACACAGAAACACACACACACGCACACAGGGAGAGAGAGAGGGAAAGAAATGGGGCGAGAGGGATAGAAAGAAAGGGGGAGAGAGAAAGAGATACAAAGTATGGAGAGGGAGGTAGAGATACCCACACGAATAGTGGGAAGTTCAATTATACTGATGCAAATGTGCCACGATAGTATCCGAGTTATTTTGAGTCCTGCATGAAAAACCTTGCCTTTCTTCTGAACATTTCCGGCTTAGCACTCTTATCGCTCCCCTGCATGCTCTTCAACCGGGTGAAAATTCTCCTTGCAGCCTCTGGATACGGTTTCACCGGTCATTTTTCATGCGCTTTTGAATTGCTGCTCTTGTAGATCATTATAAATTAGCGCGGGGCTTCATATTGATTTATTTCCGAAGGGGTAATCATTCCTGCATTACTGAAGGCCGGGGAAATACCTACCTGGCCAACCAATACCTACATGGCCCTCTGAAAAGAATTATGAGATTGAAATAGACTACTCACAAGGATCATAATAATAATAATACTGGTAATATAACTTAGGGGAAATAACAGCTATTATTTTCAAGTTTAAGACTCAAGTTTAAGACTAATCTGACCACTAGATTGATATTTTAGCTGTATTTTCACCAGCTTTTAATAGATGGTTTGGGGAGCTAAATTATTGCGTAGCTTTTGGGCAAGTCATTGAGTAACATTACATCGAAACTGTATTAGGCTACTAGTAATATATTATGTCAAATGTCTACTTAATATTATGGCTAAGGGTGGTCAATGTGACTGAAATAAAGAGGATACATATTACGCTTATGTTTTAGTGGATAAATGCAAGATATGTTAGATATGTTAGATGGTTAGATTTCCATTGCGTAAAAGTTCAACTAAAGCTTTCGATATTTGTTTACAATGACAAATATTGCAATTATAGAGCTAAGTTAGATCGAGGTTAGGACAGGCTTTAGAATAAACAGTTCTCCTCTTGTTTGGATATATTAAAACAATCCCATTGCTTTTTGTGGACCTCTTGTCCAGGTTATTATTTGGTAGATACATGTGTTACTTATTTACGCGTAAATTAATGATTAATGGTACGTCTTTTTGTTTTTTTTGTCCACAGGAAAAGTATTGTGTTCTAGTGAATCTTTTGTCGCCTGCAGTGTTACGTACCATGCATGCTATTTTATGTAAAGGTCCCGTTATTGTTTCTATACTACAATGAGTGAAGTAAACAGTGTCGTAGTCTATCTATAATTGTAAAAAGGAAGTGCAACAATTGAATTTAAGCTACCTCCAAAATAATAGTATTATAGAGCCACCATTTTCTTTATGTAAACAACTTGCAAAAAAACGGATGGAAATACATTTATCTCGATATTTTTGCTGTAGCACAACAAAACGAATACTTTGAGGTAAGCGAGAGAATATTCTGGAGAAAAGGGGCTATGCTTATGAATGGTGTATTCTTGGAGGGTCGCGCCTTTTGGTGAGAGAAGGGCTCAATATGGCTGCCATATATTTGTATTGTTCCCACCGCTGTTGAGCGGGAAGATGCGCTCGTGCTGCCTTGTCTCTTATGCGTGGGATTCTAACGACCTTGTCTGGGACACAAATGATAAACAATAATCAGACACACTTACGCATACATACATAGAGCCCTATTGAGATATACATATACAATCTGGACGCCGTGAATCAGTTGCAGGTTGCTGAAAGGTTATGAAGTGCAATAGCCTATCCTATAGAATCGAACCGAAGAGCCGTTCAAACAAAGGACTCACTTTCATCTTTCAACCTCTAGTTATGGCAGGGAGGGGAATATAGATAATTTGTAATAGTATTATATTGATGCTATTATAGAAGCCTCATATCCCACTGTTTCTACCATTACATGCTACTTACAAGTGGTACTAATAATCTATTTGTAGCCTATTTACGTGTATTAGAGCTGTTGCGTAATGCTAATAGTTTATTTTGTACTATATGTTATTAGCATTTGTCTTGGCACCATGATTATGATGCACAATTGTTTCCAACATAATCTGAGCACCCAGCCTAGCTACCCATCTGACTGGCATTTGGAATAATTTTTCCAACGCTGGGCTGTCATTGAAATCAGACATGAGGCGGTTTCAGTGAACAACGGTGATCTCTTACGCGCACAATGTCCCCCTTCTCATTGCCCCCTGAGCGTCCACCGAAATGAGCTGGAATATTGTTTTTGACACAGGGCCCGACAACAAGGAGCGCCGCTGGAATAGACATTTTGAAAAGTGCTGCCCCTCGCTGCTATGCCCATGAATATTTGATGGGAGCCACAGAGTTGTTCTAATTTTGTTACACAAAGGTTTACACTAGCGAGGCGAAGGGGAGGTTTGTGGAAGGAGCCAGCCATGGTAATGACATTTAAGCTGCTTTTGTATTCATGAATAAAAAGAAGCACTGTATTATAAATATGTATAATAATAATTATTAGGCCTATTATTAGTATTATCCTACAAAATACTGATTTCATTATCTGTATTGTCATCCTTTTCGAACCAAAATGTGAGTAAAACATTTTCAAGTGGGAAACTGTTGCAGTCTTTGTCTTTGTAGTTTCCTCTTTCAATAGCATCAATGCACCATACAAACGTTATATCCACACCAAAACAACGTTAACACGTCATGTACAACATTTACTACGGTTAGCCCAGAAAATAACATATCCCAACCCCCCCAACCCCCCCACCCCCCCAAATGCCACCACAACCAATAAAAATGGTGCCTGTGCTAGATGACACAATAGTACAGTACACCATCACTACACCAAATAATAAACAATACCATCTGCTGTTTACTAAACACCCCCATATACAGGTCTCATTGTGCGTTATGATGAAATTCAGAAATATAAGCTACTGACATAAGTCATCGAATGTTGCATCATTTCAAGGTCGAAGAAAATCCACAGAAATATAAACGAAAAAATCTGTCGAAAAATATTCTAAAAGAAATCCTCCAGTCCCTTTAGTTACAGTGAGTCGATACTATGCTCGTCACGCCACCCCTCTATACAACACTTCCCCATCTAGCTGAATTATAGCCTACTCTTCTCCTAAGTTTGTATTCCAATTAAGTTGTCTATCTTGTCCAAAAAAACGTTTGGAGCTCAGGTATTACACCTCTGGCTATGAATAGGCCTATGCTGGCGAGCTCCGGCGCTTTTATTGAGATTCAAATGGCGACGAGGCGTTCCCGTTTTGCCAAATTTAAACAAATCTTCCCTTAATTGGTAATCGCATATGCAGTAACTCAAGACCTCGAGCTACTTAGCCTTCATATTAGTCGCTGATCCATTGCCGTAAATCGCCCGCGATAATCAACTGCGGGGGGAGAGAGGAGTGTGAAAAAGGCAAAAGCTTTTCTCCACCGGCGAGAGACAAGAAGCACCGAAAAAGCCAGAGTGAGAAACGAGGATCCAGGAATCTCTTCCTCATTCCCGCGTATCATCACTCGCCAATCATTTTCCCGAGAAATGATTTATAGTGGAGACGGCCATAAACAACACAACTCCCTCACAAACGCACAATGGCAGCCCGCTGCCGATGACACACATATCACTATAAATCAAACGAAGAAGCTGGCTGAAAAGAAGAGAGAGGGAGAGAGAGAGAGACATGCAGACATGAGGAAGACCGAGATGGGATGGGGGCGGATGAGAATAGTAATACGACTGCTTTTAAAATATATACATCGCTATCATTGCATTGCAATACAGTGCAGTACTATGACATGTAACGGCTAGCATCGTTCACGTAACCAAGGCTGAAGTCAAACGATGGGATGATGGGTGCAAACACATGCATGATGTCAAAGTACGGCAAGATGAGTATTTTTGACATATTTACCACAATATAACAAACAGCATATAATTCATTGACTCGGGTAAGCCAACAGCGCAGCAATGCACTTGCGTGGAAGTGGCGTCCCCGTTTCCGCTATACTCACAATGTCCACACCACGAGAGGCTCCCGTCCAAATTTGTTTTATTGCAGCCTGTGTGTGTCTCTCCCCTCTCTTTTTTTCTCCGCTATAGGTCTTGTTTTTAAAAGGACAGTTGAATTTCACGTCAGACACAGGGAGACCATGTCTGCGATATTCCTGACGAATACATATCTATTCTGCAACCTCTGCATTAATTATTTAATGAATCACGTGACCAGGAGGGGGATGGGGTACCTCTCCCTGCACGCTCGCGGGACCACTCTGACCCAGCACTCCAGAGCCCACGTTCTAACTTAAATCTTTTACAGACATATACAATAAAGACTAGCCTATAGGCCTACACAGTTTACTCTACAGCTCTTTGTGAATGGGAGAAATACGTCTTAGGCTACGTGTGTGCTATGTAGGCTACTAAAATAAGTTATGTTAAGCGCAATACGAGAGAGATGACATGATACGAATAGAGGAGGATAGTGAAACTCTTGGGTGCGTTCGTTTTGTCTGTATTCCTTACCATCTCTGTTTATGTATTTCGAGATAAGGGTGTTTTTCTTTCGCTTGAAAACAAGCAATCCTTAGACTAAAAGCTACTTTTGTAATAGCTAAACTTGTTTGCTTGGTCTATTATTGAGATTATTTATGTCCTATTATTCGTTGAAGTCCTTGTGGGTTTGCACAAATCTTTTGTTTACACAATAATTAAATACATTTTTGGCCATTCTGGAAGAAATGAAAACGATGCATACACTCTTTCACCCACAGCCAATGTCATAATAACCGTATCTTTACTGATGGCGATTCAATATGACACAATTGCTAAAAGATCAAAGAAAACAACGACCTTTTGTGGTATCCTTATTTTCGAATGACTTCGATCGGAGTTGTGAAGTGATAGCGCACATAGCTGTGCTGACGAGCTCTCTAAATAGCAACCATCGAATTATTAACACATTTGGTGGAAGCCCGTGGCACGAGGGTGATTCATTTTTGCAGGGACCGTTGTGGAGCGAATAAAAGACAGGTAGCACGCGGCAGATAAGAGAGAGTTGTAATGGGGAGAGACCCTGCCGCAAGCACTTGGCAACAATGGTACCAATCCTTTGGTGTGCTCTGCCATTGCACACGCTCAGAACAATAGACCTGGGGCTGTGTCCAACAAACCCATGCAGCTATGTCTAAAGGAGAATCCTGAAGGTCAAACAATAGCAAGACTTGGTGCTGTGCCTGCGAGTAGCAGAGAACAACACAACACTGAAACTGCTTCCCTTTTTTCCCCAGGAATATCGTACACAAGAAATTAAACAGCTTCAAGGGAAAACGGCACAAAAGGGTTTGATATCAAATGTAATTACCCCGAGGTATTTAAGAAAGAAATCAACGCTGTGTAGAAAAGCTATTTTGCGGCTATAGCTTTGCCCAGCAGCAGGTTCTTTGGAAATATTTGCGGTCGGGGGGAAATGTTGAACAATGCACGCAAGATAAGCCTATATGCGGATGGCAGAGTAGAACAATACAATTGTGCATGTCAGATAAAATCGTTATTGTAGCTTTACTCGCTTCGATAAAAGCATAGGGGAGACATCCAAAACAGACATCCAAAACTAACAACACATTTCAAGGA
Source organism: Salmo trutta (assembly GCF_901001165.1). NCBI lineage: Eukaryota > Metazoa > Chordata > Actinopteri > Salmoniformes > Salmonidae > Salmo > Salmo trutta. The sequence continues at coordinate 45,097,597 of NC_042957.1, forward strand.
CTTGCAAAAGATTTCACACATAATTGAAATCAAATATTTGCAGGGGTGATAGCACTATTAATGATGGCTATAAAGCAATCTAAACGTAGTAGGCCCATATAATCGCAACATGGATGACCACAATAAGAACAACAAACGAATACTACTCACAAAAGACTGACACCATATTCTGTAGGGCTAATTATAATAGTAATATTAACACCACCAACAAGACCAATTACTTAATGAGAATAATAGTGATGATTGCACAGGCCTAATAAAATATAATTTTTTTATTTGGGCGAAATACATTGCAAGAAAAGGTCTAAGAAAAATCCGTGATCGATGGGAACACCCAAAAGCCTTATCCTTGTAAATGATTAACCTAATCACTCTAGAATTGAATAAAACTGCACTTAAAACTCAAGTGTCCATTAAAAAAACCAATTGAAATATTGTGTAAATAAAGAATAGCCAATCTGTGGCTTACTTTTGCTTACAGAAGACACAATAATAATAATAATAATAATAACAATAATACTATTCATCATCATCATCATAATAGTAATAAATGGTCAATAACAATAAATACTCTCATCAGAAACAAAAATCAAACAGCAGTCCATGAAAATCAAAGCTGAAGTTTGGCTACGTAAACACAACGTTATGCTAAAGGATAGGTTTATATGGGGTAGCAGAGATTGATTTACGAAGTCCAACATCCCGGACTTTATTGGGGATCGTAAATCTGTCAGAGCCGGCAGGACACACACAGCCTTTAAAAAAAAATATATTCTGCGAAGGACATGGACTCCATAGGACAGCATTCAGCATCCAGCCAGCATGTAACATAACCTAACATTATACTTTAGTTATTTTAGGTATGTTTCAATCAATACTGTAAGCTTCTGAAGAAAATTCTAAATCTATGGAAGCCAGTCTGAAATATGATAAAACATGGAGGTAGGGCTACATGATGAACGGTATCAAGCTATTGGCGTTGCGATAATAACTATAAAGATGAATTATGGATGCTGTTAGTGTATGTACTGTAGCCTTTGTATTGTATTGATGTACTTTATAGCTTATGCATGTATGTATGTACTGTCTGTCTTAATGTAGGCCTATCATTATTTTTACTATTATCATTAGTAGTATAATTAAAGTAGTAGTAGTAGTAGTAGTAGTAGTAGTAGTAGTAGTAGGCTATAATAATAATAGTAGTATCATTAAAGTACTACTAGTAGTAGTAGTAGTAGTAGTAGTAGTAGTAGTAGTAGTAGTAGTAGTAGGCTATAATAATAATAGTAGTATCATTAAAGTACTAGTAGTAGTAGTAGTAGTAGTAGTAGTAGTAGTAGTAGTAGTAGTAGTAGGCTATAATAATAATAGTAGTATCATTAAAGTACTACTAGTAGTAGTAGTAGTAGTAGTAGTAGTAGTAGTAGGCTATAATAATAATAGTAGTATCATTAAAGTACTAGTAGTAGTAGTAGCTAGTAGTAGCAGACTATAATAATAATAGTAGTATCATTAAAGTACTAGTTGTAGTAATTGTAGTAGTAGTAGTAGTAGGCTATAATAATAATAGTAGTATCATTAAAGTACTAGTAGTAGTAGTAGTAGTAGTAGTAGGCTATAATAATAATAGTAGTATCATTAAAGTACTACTAGTAGTAATTGTAGTAGTAGTAGTAGTAGTAGGCTCTAATAATAATAGTAGTATCATTAAAGTACTACTAGTAGTAATTGTAGTAGTAGTAGTAGTAGTAGTAGTAGTAGTAGTAGTAGTAGTAGTAGGCTATAATAATAATAGTAGTAGGCTAAGTAATAAAGAGTAGTAAAGAGGCCAGCTAGAAGAACGCTATAGATAGGAGCAGTGCTATTATTCATTGCATTATCCATTAGTTATCATGCATTACTACCCTTGAAACCAAAACTTATTCGCTAAAATAGTAACATGGAACTTTCTGTTTATTTTCACATTCCGCATTTGGTGATTATATGATGAAACAGCATCATATTGAGCCACACATTCAGACATAGCCCACAAAGAAAAGGAAAAAGACTCCAAAGAGAAACAACACTATTCTTGGCAGCTTGTGCAAGTTATTGCGTGCAAACATGTATGCACAGTGAATGTAAGCTATTTCGGAGGCATTAGTGTACACAAAAACAACACCCTACACAGATAACAAAGTAAAATGGTATACTGTACTATGTATTAGTGGACAGTGGGTTAGAATGGGGGGAGGGTCGTTGCTGGCAGCAGTAACAACGGTGCTTTGCTTTATTTAATGTCTCCTTTAAAAAAAAAAAAGAAAAAAAGAAAAAACGCTTCCAGCTTTTGCACACAAAGTGCGCGTGCGTTGGCTATATATCTCTGTGACTCCATGGCGCTGACCTCCGCTCAGTGGCTTTCCACAATAATAATTCATCAATGCGCGGAGGCTATTTGTTTCGCAATTAGCGGGGTGATCTAAAACAGGCACCGTACCACCGCAGCTCTCCAGGCCAAGCGGCAGAGGCTTCCAACAAATCTTGGAGGGGTTTTAGGTCCAATGAGGGAGGGAATGGGGCTGGAGGGGGACTGAGGGAGCATGATACAATGCAAGGCGTTGGCATACCATATAGTAGTCATATCTGGGGGGGGGGGGGGCAAAAGCCCCATGACTTCCTGTGTTAAGCTGAAGCCGCTGAAATGTACAGTCTCACTCATAGCGAGGCCTATCAACGAGATGTGGGACACAACTCAAACGTCTCCTATAGCAACCAGAGGCTTAGCCGATATATTTGTGAATCTGAGGGGAACGAGAGAGGAAAATAAAGAATCCATGCAGCTAGATAGCTCTGGAGAAGGGTACGGCTGTCTGTTTTCTTAAGGCACTGTTTGGTTTACGTGGGTGTCTTGAGAGGAGATAGCACCGTGCCCCGAGGTTACAGTCACCTGGCCGTGGTGTTATGACTAACTCGCCCGGGGTCTTTGTTGGAAATGTAACATGGAGCACTGTGCAGTCTGTGAGGGGTCAAGGGGTACCAAGGGTCAGTCTGTGACTTCGCAACGGACCTAATCGGTCAGAAAACGTGTCCCCTGGTTGAACTCGCGCTCGGCCAGGCCATTCTGTTGTCAATTCCACCCATCGATTTTTTTCTCTCTCTCTGCCTCTCCCTTCGATAACAGTCCTTATATTTTTACCATTTGTTTCTGTTACTTTAACACGCATCATGCCACACAGGCCCGCAGAGGGAGCAGAAGCCATGGCGCAGAACCTCTGGCTTTTTTTTTTTTTTATACCCGCAGAGATTGATTTGCAGGGGTCAAGCAGCAGTGAATGCACTTCTGCAGCATCCGTGCTCATGTAAGCAAACTACTAAATGCAATTGCGTTGCAGAGATGTGATACAAGTCGTTTATTTCAAGGTAAATAATTTTGTTTGCGATCGGTATCCCCCCATTAATCGTTCTTTTAATTTTGGTTTGACCAATTGATAATCGAATTACTCATAGCCAAGCCTCTGTTGCATTTACGCGCCTGTATAAAAACGATAGGACTTAGGCTTCATATTCAAATTCAAATCGAACTGCCAGTAGCACTAAACAAGTATCTTCAAGAAGAAAAATATAAATATAAATAGGCCAATTATCGTACAGTATTCTAAGAATGTAAATATCCTAATCCTGGAAGAATGCGGTGCATTGTCAAGCGTTGAAGACAAGGATGCTGTCCACTCCAAAAGGCAACATTACGCATGGGTGTGTAGGCCTATTACAAAGCCTATACCCCCATATCCATATATATAATGTGCTAACAACACAGGCCTATTGAAATAAGCCACAAATGGAGAAAGCGAGAGAGGGAGAGGGTGAGCGAGAGAGACATCTAACATGTTAATACCATTTCAGAGGTGACGCTTGAAGCCCAAGAGAAGTAAACAGTTGCACAAATTCTCAGGAAAACGCAACTTAATTTCTACCCTCCACACCGATCATGGATACACAACAGCAGGGCTCCAGAAGTCCCCACACTATATCAAAGCGACCATAAAACCTACCTAGCCTTCTCCCGACCACAACAAATGCGCGCCCGCTACCCGGCTGTGAAAGCAAGGGCTATAAAGCAATAAAACTCCAACCAAAGCAAACCAACGAAACAAAAGTCATTACCTTCGTCGCTGCCATCCTCGGTAATGCGGAAGATTCTCAATGTCGTTGGAATTCTATGAGGATTTTCTTCAAGGAAAAAAAGTTTTCTTGTGGCAAGACTTGGTTAAAAAGAAGGTAGTGGGTTGAGAAGGGGGGGGGGGTATCTTCAAGTGTCTTCCAAGACTCCTCTCCCCTCCTAGCAGAAGGTCCGTGCAGTTGTGCTGCTGAATGACAATAGAGGAGAAGAAGTGTTTAAAGAGAAGAAGTGATTAATGATTTTTCTGTATAATTCTCACATTTTTCTTGGCTCTGTCCGCAAATAATGGTGGTGAACTTTTGGGGCCCCTTAGAAATCTGTTCGCTCCTATTCACGCTCCGAAGGCAGAAGGCTTCTTTTTTCATATAAAGGATAAGAATAGAATTCTAAGGTGCATATTGTATGTGATGTCACACGCAAATTCATTTATTTTACTATGCAAGTGCTTGGGGGCTTTTTTGTGAAGACACATATGCGTGGGGACCAATGTATCTATTCAAATAAACGACGTTTGAACTGTTGTGAATATCACAACATTTGGACATAATATCACTTGCCATCTGAAAAGTATAGAGACACTGCCTAAGGGCCCTATGTGTGTGAGCTATAGACTTTAAAAAAAAGAGCACATTCAAGAATACTGTGAACGAATTCAATAGCAGGCCTTATCACATTGTATGTATTTCAATGGTACCGTGTGTGCATATTTGACTGGACTTGCTTCAATGTCTTGAAGCATAGCATAGGCCTGTAGGAAGCTGGAGGTTTTAAAAGGCATTTCATAAATATATGGTGAGAAAAAAATCATATAAATGGATTGGAGGAGGCTATATGGCACAAGGGCTTACATCAACCAACAAGTAATAGAAAATCTTCTCTTTTCCACGGAATGCGAGAAGACCAATTTGAGCCCACACTTTTGTTTAAAGTTCAACACCCAAACAGAATGTTATTTTCTCCTGCTCTATATTTTCGATACCTGCTCTAAGAGAAGAAAATGAAAATTAATACAAGAGCCGCGCCTTACAAAAGAAGCCATTTGTCTTCTTGATTATCTATTTGGTTGTCAAGGTTTGAGCTATGGCACCGGCCCGCTCCTTTAAAATATAAAAAAAACCCACAACGAGCCAGCAAACACAGAGAAACTGTTGTGCAAAAATTAGACTCATTAAAGCATTAAAAGCCCACGAGCCGAGAACCTATTTAACATTTTTTTCAAAACGAGGATCCATATTTTCAGGCTGTTTTCAGCACCAGCGAGCAGCGGGTGTGTGAGCACCGTTAAATTAACGAGAGAAGAGAGTGAAACGAAGGGGTTTGTGATTTAAAACGAGATTACCAGGGCATAATGTACCAGGATCACTCATGACCACAAGATATAAATCACCACGGAGATATTCAGTGATTTTTTAAGACAGGCTACATAGAAAGGCAAACGAAAACCCACCATGGGAGGGCGAAATTAAATTGAATCATTTTTGTTTTTTTTACACATCCCTTGCTATTAAAGGAGCTGGTCTGAAGAGAGCGACATATCTCCGTATATTTTGGACCCATAGTATTGGGGAAACAGCGGCAGAGGGAAAGGAGGACACAAAGAGGATAGATGGACGCTTTTTCAAGCATTTATTACATTTCTATAGCTATTTACAAATAAAAGGTAGACACTGAGGAGAATAAGCAGAAAAAGAGCAACATTCAAATATGGAGGAAGAAGAAGAAAAAAAACATTTCGACATTATCAGCGACAGGACTGATCTTTGGAATGTAAATAAAGGGAACACACAAATAAAATACCAAAAATGGCACATGGTGAGAAGAATGTGTGAGAGAGAGAGAGAGAGAGAGAGAGAGAGAGAGGGAGGGAGAGAGTGTGTGCGCATGTTTATGTGCCAAGAAAGGATACCAGATAGAGAAAGATAAAAGACAAAATTAACGTGTATTCAGTCATGCAATATACGCACCTTTTTTCTCTTTACAACCCTGGCCAACAAAATTGCTTAAATTATATTTCACTTACAAGAAATGAGTACGTTCGTATTGCAGATACTTGCCACAAAATTCAAATGAGCTTAACCTGTCACTTCATAACACAAGGCAAGAAGATAATGAACATAAAAGTACAACTGAGGTAATTATAATAACAAGGTAGTACATTGTAGTGCCGTTTTTATTTTAACTTAGGTAGGTTTGTACCAGATTTTGGTTCATATATGTTTCTATAAGTCCAGCTTTATCATTCCACTGCGACGACTATCCTATGTTAATACCGTGATTTACCATCATTTTTTCAAATGCACCCTGTCTCTGCTAGAAACAAAGAAGGAAAAGGAGTCCCTGTAAAAATGAACTAGCAACGGACCTCACAATCGTTGTCAGTCTTAATTTAATTGCATTTGATAAACATAGAATACAACTGAGAACCAGCTATATTTTCTCTTACAAAAAAAACTTCATGTTCGGAGAACATATTCGGTGTATTTTTTTTAGTATTGAGGAGAGAAAAAAGGAGTAAGAAAACGGCTCTTGACGAAACAAGGGGGCTATGTATTAAACAGAACGTTGGACGTCGAGGTAATGGGCAGGCCCACGGTTCACCCTTTGTACTGCAGAGTAAACATGACGAATGGGGCCGAGTTTGGCATGATTAAAGATGAAACACGGATCCATCTTCACCAAATCTGAAAAGTATCTGCCGCCTTCTGTCCTAATGGAGAGGGGGGACGAGAGAGAAGGAGAGAGAGAAGGAGAGGGGCACGGGATAAAAAAAAGGGAACTGGATCAGGTTGTGAACACATCATTGGAAGTGTTTGTGTTTGAATCTTCTCCCCTTTTACATTTTTTAAGATACACATTTTCTCTTCGTTTTTTACTCCCCCTTCTCTTTCCCCCCCACATGTTATATCCCTGTAATTGAATTGAAGAGGGGAGGTAAAAACATGGTGGAATTCATGTATCCCACTCCAGAAACGGAGGTTTCAAAGTGCATGGTGGGTGGGTGGTGGATGGGTAGGAAAAAGGGGGGAGGCTATAGGCTCGGTGGAGGCCCGCTGGTTCGGTTCTGAGAGCTCCCCAGCGCGAGCCCGCTGCTTTGCGAGTTTGTGTTGTTGGAGTTACTGTTGGAGCGAATCTTGGTGTTGGGCAGCTTGTGGTCCTTCTTCCATTTCATCCGCCGGTTCTGGAACCAGATTTTGATCTGGCGCTCGGACAGAACCAGGGTATGGGCGATCTCCACTCTGCGTCTCCGGGTCAGATAACGGTTGTAGTGGAACTCCTTCTCCAGCTCCAGGACTTGCTGTCGCGTGTAGGCTGTCCGCGAGCGCTTGGGCTCACCCACCCCTGTGTAATTTGGATTCACTGTGGGACAGAGAGCAATATATTACAGGCCGTCCCCAAAACATACATGTATTGCATTTGTAGGCCTTAACATACATTATTAATACACAGATCAAAACATTTGAATATTATATTAAATCTGCCTCAGAACGTGTCACAAAGTAGGCCTATATAGACATAACCTTGCTGGATTATGTTACGCAAAATTCTACAAGTAAGCCTACGTCCATGGATGCTCATAGTATTATATATATATACGTTCACTGTGAATAAGGGGCGCATGAGGTTGTTATTGGAGCCTGAATAGGTGCTGGATAATGATTCAACTAATTCAAAACTAGACAAAACACTGGATAGTATCCACAAAAAAGCCTAATAAAATCCAAACCTAATAACCTATCTAAAAGTAAGGCCCTAACTCCTTCATTTTGATTTTCTGGCGAATGACGCTGGCATTATGCAAAGAGCAATGTCTTTAAACGACGACTATTTTACAATAGTCGCATTTGTCGTTGTCTGAATGCATGCTCTAGTTCTCCAAGCACACACTCTAATCACTGCAGAATAGTTGTGTGGGTCTATAACAGAGTTCAACTCTTCGCCTTACCATTAGTGTTTTATTGTAGTCTCCATAAATATGAACATTCTAGCTTCCATAAAACTTTTCCATGAACAATAGAGAGGTGACAGAGGAAAGTACACGTTTGTACATCCAACCACTTAAAATCAAATTACCAAAGCATAAAACTTAACTTATGAGATAGTCGAGTCGTCATAAAAACCAATCTTAGGAAGAAATGAGAAGGGCTAGGTTACATAGACTTCAAAGGTACTTGGCGAACAAGTGCAATAAAAATTTATGGAGGATGTAATTATATTGCCCTGCAAACAGCCGATCGTAAATCTAGACCAAGGGCTACTTCACGAGGGAGATAGATTTAGCACCGAACACCAAGCTTCCCACCTTAGGTAAACTGATACAGGCTCACAAATACCCAGAGTAGGGAGAAGTTAGCAGCACTTACCGATGTTTACGTGGACTTTTTTCATCCAGGGGTAAACCACGGGATCCTTGCGAGAGCTGGCCGTGGAAGGGCTATGGTTGAGGGGATTCTGGCCACACGCGGGTGGAGGGCTTGGAGTTACGGAGTCGCAATGGTGGCTAGGCTCCGGGAGAGGGGTTGAGAGTCCGGCCGGGGGGAGGACGTGACCCCGTGGAGACATCACCACCGCGGGCTGCCCCGGACCCTGGCACGTCGTGTAAGGCGGGTCGGCGCAGCCCGACCGCTGGTGGTAGATCGACTCATTTTGAAACGCAGGCTCTCGCCTCTGGGCGCTGTAGTAGTCCGGAGAGTGACTGGGTAGGTAGTCATTCTGTGAATATTCCTCGCAGGGTGGAAACTTGGGGTCCACATAGTTGGAGTTGATCAAATAGGAACTCATGGCCATTAATTTCTTTGAATTGCACACAAAATATACTAAAATTTATATCTATCGCTTTACTCGTTTTCCTGTTTCGTAGAACCCTCCTACTTTCTGTCAAGTGAACAAAGTTAAGAATCCATGTGACAGCGAGAGCCAATGGCGTGGATCCTGGCGATTCCCGGATAAGGAAATAGGATTAGGCATAGCAGAACCCGCACATCATCCTGGCATAGTTTGTGGCATTCGAATGTTGCATACTTTTTTTACACACTGGCACGCTCCGCGATAAGCACGAATCAAAACAATAACAACCCGAAGCAGACACGCCAGAAATACATACCGCCGGAGTTTTCAAACGGTCTACAGAGCAGAACAACTAGCCAACCCCCTCACCTGCCCCAATTCGCTATACAGTACATAAACAAGAAAAGTGTTGCGTCCCAAACTTGATAGTCAAGCTATATTCATTTGAATGATTTTTTTCTTCTTCTTTATGCTGGAGCTTTTGAAAACAAGGGCTGGGAAAGTGATGCCGTGTGCTCGTTCTTGCCAGGCTTTTAAATGCCCTCGCTAATAATGCGGAGAGAATGCCCTGGCGTACGCTGCGTGCAGCAGAAGCCTGTCAGAGATGAATCTAGGCTTGTTTAGGATCGATAGAAAATTCATCAACTAATTCAGGTTACAAAGCCTCCTAAATCACAGCTAGACCTTTGCGTTAAAGCGAGTCACCGTCAGTCCCCCCCTAAAGACCACGTTTATCCTGCACACCAATTTACACACCTACCTTGCATAGTAATTGAGACCATGCGCCCTTGCATTGCTAACCGAATAATAGTTTTGGTCCTTATCAGGATTGCATTATCCTAACCCATGCAATGTTATCGTTGGCATAAGGCTCCATGCATGGAGAGTGATCATGCGATAAAACTCCTTTGTTGTCCAGATTGACTGTTTCTCAATCGAAATGGTGACACCGTGAATACCCTTTTCAGTGGAAGACAAGCAAATCACAGCACTTGACAGATTATCATGGCAAATAAAACCCATTATAACTTTCGGTTACTTTTTTCTCCTGGAATGATCAACAATGAAAAACAATATCAAAATATCTCACCCCATTAACCTACATTGGGATAATATAGCCTAATGGTACAACACAATTCAAATTAACATCATCTGGCAGTCGTCTGTATCCATCGATGGCTTGTAGTGTATACATCAACTACATACTCCCTTAGACACGAATTTGTGACCGTGAGTCTGTTCACACAAATCCGGATCTACAGGGTATATATAGATGACAGGCATTCTCCGGACAGGTATTGAAAGGGGCTGCTCACCTTGACTGCGTCATGTGAGGTATCAAGGTGCTACGCCCAAAGCAAGCTTCCTTCAAGTGTGTCAGCAATGTGCTACAGCACTACTTAATGAAAGGTGCTTTGCTCGCAAACATAGCTCGTGATGTGTAGGGACCAACTTTACAAATTCGCATTTGTTTCTGCCATGCATTTATGCTTTGAAAAAGACAGCGTGACTCACCAAAATATATTGCGCAATTGGTGAATGGCACAGTGATTTTTGGTAACCACAAAAGAACAGTAAGAGCAAATCAGTGTAAATAATTGGGTTTAAAAAATATTACTTTTCAGGGGAGACTGAAGCTTAGCTCACACTACAATTAAAAGAGAGGAGGTAGCTCGTTTATAACCAAAGCCAGCAATCTATCTGACAATGCAGAGCGAACAAACGCCAAGTGAATTAAACTTGAGGGTGTACGGGATGATAAGAGAGCCAGCTCCTTATCGACTACTGTACACAATATTGACAAGCAACGATACACATAGTAAGAAAGATCAAGTGAGTCAAACTGCAGAAAGGTCAACCGAAGCTCGAGCCCAGGCTGTAATAAAACATGTGTTTTTTATGGCAGGTCATTTTTGTTTACAAGTCGCCGACAAAACACCACTCAAACGGCGATATCCGGAGGTAGGGTATATAAAAACAATAAAATATGCACGAAGGAAGAAGTGACCAACTCCTCTCACATCCTTAAAGCAGCACAGCAGAATTTACGACCTTTGTAACAAGTTTCCCCCTCACAACAAGCACAGAGTCTCTCATTTCGATTTGAAACGTCCTGGAAAAAAACACATATACTCATTCTGGCTACTCAAAGACTCCAACCTTACGAAGAAGCAAGCATATTGACCATATACAAAAGGCTAAAATATCATCCATACTATCGAGGTAAGACATGTGTACGACAGCATTTAGAACCACAATAATCTTCTACAGAGTAGACCATTTAATATCGACTTCATTGTGAGAGCTAAATGTTAAATGTGTTGTGAACAATACCTAATATGAATAGGTTGCGTTGGCATTTTATATCTGTAAAAGACTTTACAGAGTTATATTAAAATGCATATCAACCTACGTCGAAATATTTAGAATAAAATGTGTATATAGGCTACCTCTGAGAATGATTGGCCCAGGCTACGTGTCAAATAGTCTCTGAGTACAGCTTTTTACTTTCCAAAAATAAAATCATTCACATATACATTCAACAAAGACCTTCACCTCTAATCTCAAACCATCCTTTATAAGAGACATGTGAAATTAGATTATTATACACATTTTTTTTTTGTTTTAAATAAATTGAAATATTGACTAGGAAAATATATTTTTTCATATTCAAATAGGCTATTTATTTAATGAAGAAATATTATTTAATAATCTAACATGAAACCTCTGATAGGCTACTCCTATGATGGAGAATTACAATATTTAGAAATATCTTATATTGTGCCATTATTTAATAGGCTACCAATAAATTAGAGTAGTAGAACAAGCAAAAAGTAGGCCTATTGATATTTATTAATCCCATGTGTCCATTTTAGTCTAAATATATTTATCTCAAAGTGTTCCTATATCAATGATTATAGGTTATTCTTTGGATGGGTCTTTGTTTAGAAATCGCAACGGTTCTTTTTTTATGGAATTTGGGACCAAATTCAATTAAATAAACTATTACTGAGCAAAAGCCAAGTCATTTTAGAAAAACAAAAAATGGAGATGGCATCGAAGTTAACCTCTATACCAGAATTCTCTTTGTTCGTTTCATACTTTGTAATGAGGAAAACAACAAACCAAATCTATATTACGAAATCTTTAGCACCCCTAGCGTTTACATATTCGTTAATTCACAAATAGGCCTTTAACAATGTCCTGAACACTGAAATCGTCCTTTTCTTGCATTGTCTCAGTCTATTCTTCTATCTTACTCCTCAAAACAACTGGCATTCTTTATATCACGGCTGAATTAATCAATGTACAATGTGGACAATATGAACAAATTAATCCAGCTAGTCCTAATCATACCTGTATAATAAACATATGTCAGGGACTAAATTCTAACGCACAAAAATAGGACCAATGTGTTTTCATAGCATAAGGGAGAAAGTCCAGCCCTAGTGTCCACTAGCCCTTTCACCCCCTGGAGTCCACGACCTCGCCTTCACCCCCTTAACTATCCCCTCTGAACGGCATAGGGACCCCTGAGCCATCTGCCCCTTCGGGGTTAATGTGTACACCGACAGGCATTCAAGGAGAGCACCCACAAACTATAGCCAAGGTAAATATTCACCCCAAAACCCCACACGGTGCTCAGGGTACTGCGCCTCAATGAGCTAAATTAAAGTCATAACTACTCCCAATATGAAAGGAGGGGGAACAGTGCCACTCACCGCAGTGCAAGGCACGTGGTCCGCCCAGGCAAGCACCTGCTCAATAGAGAACACCGCAATATGTAAATTAAGCGCCAATTTCTTACTTACTTCGCTCCTTGGCACATTTCATCTCGTCTTCGATTCCCCCCTTTCCCCATCTCTCCTGCTGCACACAGGACGCGGTCGTGCTCCGGTTATTGTCGATTCTCCAAACCTTTCTTTCTCTTTCGCCGTGCGGTGAGCCCTGAAGCCAACCTTTACCTTTCTCTAACGCCACAGGTTTAGCCCGTGACCTCTCCGTGATACCTTTCTGCGTGAAACTCCCTCTCATTTCCGCGATGTTCCCCTAAACTTCACTCCGGTAGCGTAGGGCAACAATGGGCAGGCGGACATTAAACTATCCAAAGGGCGAAAGCCAATCTCCGACGCGTATACTACACACACGATAAGAGGAAGAAAATAATACGATAAAACAGCAGGAGACCTTCTTCATCAGTCGAACAAATGCGACATATTCGCTTTAACCTTGCGGTGAGCAACAAGAGAGGGCTAGTCTATCCCCCGCTCAACACCACCGTATGCCACCTAATACATCTAAAAAATAAAATGCACATTACCCCTCTACTGTTGTGAACGCGACAAACCACCGGGTGCTTTAATGCATTTTTGTTGTGGACTCAAGTTTTCGTATTAATCTCGCAGTTTGGCAGTCTTTGTTAAACAGCAAGGCGTGTCAAGAGTCCGAGGACATTTTAATATTTGTTAGACGTGCTGACCTGCGTTTCACCCCTTCTTTGGGTCTCTCCCACTCGCAACTTCTATAGTAATGTATGCATAGCTTGCTCGGTCATATTGAATTGTGCCCAGGTCATTACTTTGAAGAAAAATGGACTAGGAAGGGGGCTCATTCAAAAAGGCTTTCCAAGCCCGAAAAACAACTCAAGCATAGTGATTTTCATTTTCTTTGTTGCATGTATAAAATGTCCTGTGCACAACGGGGGGAACCAAAGTTAACAAACCGTGATATACAATATTGTTGATGTAGAATAACATTTAGAAATCTATCTTGTTTAAAATATATATATATGTTTTGTTTAACATTTTATAAATTGTTCAATTGATTGTTAGTTGATAGCCTATATATCACCACAAATGCACTAGGCTACTTGTCGATTTAAAAGTATAAAGTAAATGCAGTTGAGGATATTCGATACCCTTTCCTTACAGTAGATTTATTGTGTATTGTGGATCTAACATATGTGCTCACTTTTTGTCTTATTTTCATCTAAATGTATAATAGGCATACGTTGAACATTTTAGGGATGCACGCATCGTGTGTGGGCTCAAAATAAATGAAATATTCTTTGCTATCATTCGATGCTAATTCCTTTGACGTACTGAAAAGTGTAAAGCTACGATAGATAGATTCGTTCTTGTCTTTCTCTAGCCGTGTGCAAACTGCAGATATTAAAATTCACGGCAATACCCTGCCAGGCAACCGCACAAGCTACAATGGAATTGAAATTAATTCAGTGAACTCCAGATGAACTCTAATAGGGATATGTTCTCTAATACAATTATTCACCACTTATGCACTTATTTGTTTGGCAAAATACCGACCAACCAGAATTATATCATCCTAAACTCTACCATTAGGCCAAATGTTTATGTCAATAACGAAATTATTTATTTACTGAATTATCCATTTTCTCGTCTCTCCCCTCTCTTTTCTCCACCGAACATTAAGCATCCCTCAATAATGTATGTCCAAAGTCACCAATTCAAATTCTCGACGTTGATAGAGAGGTTTAGGTAAAGAGAAATGGAGGCCTATTTGTTGATGAATTTGCTGAAGGATGGTGTTTTAGGGTTCCGAACGGCAACCAGATTGCATGATATAACCTTATTCCATGTATGCAACTTTGATATTCTTACTTGGGAAAGTTGTCACCATGTGGACAAAACGTTGTCTAAACATCCCTTTTCTGCCAACCACTATCCTTTACCCATCCTTTCACAGTGAAATGAAAACTGTTGTTCTCCTCGGGGTGGGGGCACGGGATGTTTTCCTTGTATTTTCACTGTTTACTGCAGTGCTTTGTGGAAGTGGCAAATTGACATTTTCAACAGAGGGTGATTTCCTTCTTTTGAGTATTGAAATAATGTGCATTGCAATACGCCTTTAGTAGCCTACAGACTTTGTTGTGTTTTGTTTCAATTGTTTACAGGGGTTGCAAAATACATTCTCATAAAATAGACAATCCAACACATTTGTGAGGGGAAAACCATCATATGCAATTGTAGCGTCTAGAAATAGAATGAAGCTGCTCCGTAGTGATTCCAGCCTTATTAACATCATTTGAATATGCTTGGAGTTAGTCTGGAGACCATTGGCAAAGGATAGCATTTTTTTTCAACTGTTTTTTGTGTTTGTTTACATACCAGTATAAGTGTAGTCCATAGCTTGAGTGTATCCGCTTAACCTTATTTAGGATTGCCTAAAGACTCATTTTTTCAAGATGTTGGTTCTGTCTCCGTGCACGTGATTTTTAGGCGGAAAATCAGATAAGGTGAGTGATTTTGAAGATGGTAAGCAAGATAAAGATGTTATTTTTTTTTGACGGCGTTATGCTGATAAACACAGAGAGAGGAAGGGAGGGCTCTGGGGTTCACAACCGCAGGTAGCATACCGGGATTTCAGATCAATTTCAATACATTCAAGTTTAACACAAGTTGTATTATTAGGCCTATACTATAGCCTATTACCTTTATAATTGGACCTCCGCCATGTCAGTAACACTAGCACCATCATTCTTTACTGCACATCACTACTGCCAGCTACTAATAATAATTATAATAATACAACAATAATAGTTGTAGTTGTAGAAGAGTAGAATTAATAACAATAAAGCAAATCATTCACTTTAGTTTGTCCTCTCCCATGTTATTTAAACAGACGAGAAGTGTCCTCATACAGGCCAATTAGCTAAATGTCTGACAATAAAATAACGCGACAAAAACGGAAATATATAGGCTAGTGTCAACGAAGAGTGCTTCATTGATAGGCCTATCATTATTTTGATTATCCATTGCTGGAAAAGGGAAAACTATATAATTCTAGGCCTATAGGTTGAGGTTTTTAAACACACACACACACACACACACACACACACACACACACACACCACACCACACCACCAGATTGAACCACACATGTAGCGTATCATTTAATTGCAATATGATGAAGAGACGTGAGCTATTTTAGAGTAAATTATCAGAATTCCTCATCGTGCATTTCATGTATGGGCAGTTTACTCTCGTTCTCTTCGTAATGCCTCTGTTCAAAATAAATACAATTTTATTGCACGAGCCATCAGATATTTCCCACTGTCCCTGTGACAGGACATTTGGGGAGAGCAAACACCTGTAATGTGCGTGAGAGACCCCCAATGTCACCAAATCTTTCCGTTTCTTCCCTCAATGTAAGCGTCCATTTTTCTCTCCATCGCGCGCTGGGGGTTGCTTTGTTACCACGAAGGTCAGCCCTTCACCTCTCCCTCTCCTCTCCCGATAATTTCTCTCATCTCTGTAGCCCCGTCCCTCGCGGCCCCTTCTCTCTTTTCCCTCCCTCTCCTCTCCCACTTTGCCATTGACACCCAGCAATTGGTCTAGAATACAGAGTCGACAGCCGACGGCAGAGTCACGCACGACGTAAACTTTTGACCCCTCAACTGTTTGACCCCATGCAGCTATACAACCAATCGACCAATACTGGATCCACCTTCCTTTATTAGCTTCAGGGGAGAAGAGAAAGACCGGGAGTGTACGATGCTAACTCTCTTATCTCAGAACTGCTTTTAGCAGACGCTGCTGGGTTTTTTTTTCTGGTTGCCTTTCGTGTAGTTAACAAAGCGACGAAAAACAGGGAGATAGACAGTCTGACGTAGAATTGTTTGTCATGTGTGCCTGGCTGTATTTTAGTAAGGCTGTTTCGACTCGTGGTCTCCACTTTGTAGAATCAAAGTAACATTTGACGTAGTTGAGAGGGCTATTTTAGTAAAGAACAGTGTTTAGGTTATGGACTGTTATGTTTCAAATGGTCGAAGCGCAGGGTGGGTGGAAGATAAGCGGGCTTATGACTCTCTCTCGTGGCTATGAACTTGGTCTAAAGCGGGCTCTGCTGGCGACGGGAGAGAGTTGCATTTCAAGTGAATATTTCTTGGCGCAGATCTACTTGTGTAAACATTACTACATGGGAAGACATCCAGCTTGTTGTGTTTGTGGAGAAATACTTTTAGGTTTAAGGCCTACTCCAGAAAATATTTAGCCTGATAAAGGTATGCACCATGAGTCAAATTGAGAGAGAAATAGGACATAAAACATATTACGTTGTATACATATTTGTGAAAATAGGTAGGCCTACTTTGTGGTGTGTGGTTGGATTATGGTAAGGGGTGGTTTTTGAGGATGAATAAGATCACCAAAGTTAACTAAACTTTTTTGGGGAAAATACAAATGCTTTGTAATGCTGACATCAATTGGTAAGTGTGAGATTCGATATGTATTCACATGAAACAGTCAGTTTCTTTCACACATGACATTTTGATCAGCAATGGCCCAGTTTCATTGTTAAACTATCATTATTATAATTATTATTGTTGTGTAGATAGAATTGAAAGACGCAAACCATTAACAAATAGTTTAGAAGTGGAGGAGATGTTAAGAACCTGTAATATGAAGAAAAACAATCACATACATAGGCCTACATAATCATTTGAAAAGTTGCACAAATATAAATGGCTGTTTCTGGAATGAATGAATAGCCCTTCGAAGGGAATATGTTGAAGTAATGAAATGATGTACAGATTCCATTTCCTCCAGTTATCACTAAACTTAAACATGCATGGAATACACATCTAATATGGGTGATATACAAACTTCAAATATTTGCAGGAGGGTAATCCCCTTATCAGGAATTGGCGTTATCAAGTTCTTATCTCAACGCAAGGAATATCTGATTTTTTTTGGAAAAAATTTCCGTTGAAATCCTCTTTCAAAAGTGGCCACTACATGTGCCACGTGCAGGACACATTTAGGATATTTTCGTTGCCTTTACCTCGCCCCCTCCCCTCCCCCCATTTCACCTCGAGAATCGGATGCAGAAGCGTGTAAACAATAGGTAAATAAAAACAACTTAGTAAATTCATTTTCCCCCTGTCGGTGGGTAAACATGGCACGTTGGCTGCGCTTGATGGGCTTTCTGTATTGTGGTTGCGCCTGCGCACTCAGATAGAGCTCGCTTTGCATCGCTCGTCTGCTGACCTCGCGGTGACACCCTATGCATTATGGATGAGATATGCGCCCAGATTACCCCTATCAATATGCAAAACACATTACGCTGTTGAAATGGCAATTTAAACGTTCGAAATTGTGGCGTTCGAATGTTCCAGGTCCTCCATCGAAAAGACCGGAAAGATTTTGAGGTTTTTGTGATACCAAATAACCGTAGAGACCCAGACAAAAGGGAAAGTCGTGTTCATATTGTACACAAGCAACAGCAACACTCCAAATTGCATTAACAAGTTTGTCATAATTCATGATTATTTAGGTCAGTCGTGTTATCTTCAAACTCAAATTAAATTGGCTATATACACGTCTCAAATGTGAAAAGCACTGTATAAGACCAAGACTTGTGACACACGTCTTATCATTTCTGTTAAAACCACAATACAGTTTCTCATACCCATTTACGGATACGCTTCTTTCTGCTCTCTCATGTTGTGCCAACACATCACCAAAACACACCCCACACCCGCACGTAAAAGCACACACACTTTACAATGAAAAAGCTGTCGCCTAGTTACTCACCCACACATCTACAAACTTGTATGCTCGTGCTAAGCCTCTGACTGTCAAAAAGTACATGTAGCCTACATAAACGGGAAACAGATGATGAAAAAAACAAAGTGGTCGACTTCGTGGGGGTCTAGATCGGTGAACCCCTTGGACAACTTTGAAGAAGCAAAAATTCATGTCGCACACTACTTCTGTGACGGGCTGAGGCCTCTGGCCAGAGCCCTTCCGAATGTAGGCTATCATTATAAAAAGGCAGCCGATGAAAAATGAAATGGAAGCTCTAACCTCGCCTCCCAACCAGAGTTTCGCCTTCCTGTTTACTGGCTGGAACTTCCTCACTATGTTACGCGCGCACACACACACACACACACACACACACACACACACACACACACACACACACACACACACACACACACACACACACACACACAACAAGCCAAGAGTAAATCACACCGGAAGCTCAATATTCATTTTTAAAAATAAAAAGGACGCTGAAGGATTCAATGTAAAAAAAAAAACACATGAACTAGGCCTTAGATCCCACTGGACAATATTGGATTCTCAAATTGTCTACCGTATGGGACGCTTCCCATCAGCGGAACATATGATTGAATCATTCTATTTTGTTGTCGATTTGATAATATTTGGGAAAAAAGAAAGTGCAATTAAATGTAGTCCCAGTGGCAATTGTTATTGTGATATAGTTATTATTGTAAAACTAAACATCTGTCTTGCTCACGTTCGTCATATGAATATAAGTTTAAATAGGCCTCATAAATCCGTAGTGGATTTTCCATTTTCCGAAGTTGCCATTAGAAATATAAAACCTCATATCCTTGTGAATTCATTTTAGCCTGTCATGAATAGAAATAATTCTAAACAAACCTGTTGATTCTGAATAACTTTTATGGTAAATATTCCAGCGTGTAAAGTCGTTTTTATCTTAAATATGTTGCATTATGATACGCACAACTCTCCTTACAAACACGAACTGTTCAAACGGTTGAAAGTACTAGAAGAGAAAGAGGGCCAGTCGTCGCCATATTGAAAAATCATTGGGATAGATCTGAGAGAAAATAATTAATGACAGTTGGAGATCTGTAGACGAGTTCTGAGGAACTTCCGAAATAAAATCCCTCCCTATTAGCAGCCGTTTATTCGCTAGCCTATCTCTGTTGCGGTTGCCCCCTGCTTTGGGTAGACTACATAGCTATTAATTGTTAAAATAATGACGTCTGTATCCTCTGTTTTTTTCATCGACAGTAACTGCCAGATATTCCACGATAAAGATCTTTACACAAGGACATGTAATGATTTACAGTTTAAAGTTTACAACTGAGTTCAACTACAGTTGGTCTCAAATGTAAGTGTCGCTTTGACACAACTATTAAACAATTTACGTGAGGGATTTAATCATACGTCGTACAGAGGTGCCATTTCCATGGTATTGAATATATCTCAAGGATTTTAATTCAAGGCTTTGTTCCTCGAAATAGTCCTGCCTACATGGAGATTTTGATACAGGGGTCGAATGTGAATGTTCGTATCCAGTTTTGTTATTCACACCCTCCCTGCTTGAAAATACTTGGGCAGGGTTCAAACAAAGATTTGCTTGTACCTCTAGGACGCATATCATTATAGTGTGTGTGTGTGGGTTCGTGTGTGTGTGGTCTTTCTATGAAAATCATGGAATCTAGCATTTGGCATAGCGTACTTTGGTGACATTTTCTGATTGTTGGTGTTGATATCCATTCCATACACTAAACCAGTCTGCGTAAAACTGTGGGTATAAGTAATCTATTGCCCACTGGATAATCACAATAGCATATCTGATCCTCAAATCAGACAGGTAGAAACAATGTACAACCACAATCAAGCATATTACGCTCAAATTCATATTCATAATCACTTTGAACTTGTTTATTTTCTGATCACAGCTCTATACTGTCTAAGGACCTATCGCCATGACCGTCGAGTAGCCTATGCTGCAATCTGTTTGTGGCGGAAGCAACTCCACTCCAGGTTACCAAGCACCTTAACGCCTTAAGCATTTTTTTTAGTAATACTTTATGAGATTATTGACAAGAAATGTTCAATCATTTTGAATATCTAATTACAATCCTTCCGAATCAAGATGTCATAGTGTATACCACAACAAAACTTTATTTCATAGATGCAAAATGACAATAGAAAACGACAGGCTACATGTCTAAGTAAGTTCCCTCAACAGTTGAGTCTACATGAATTCCCTCGGAGGCGGGAGGTCACGGTTTGTATAGTTACATCCACAAATACACAATTTAAGCATATAAACAAGCACACATAAACACATGTATCTACGACGCCCATATCACATGTCCCCACACATAGTAGATAGGCCTAACTAAAATACCTGAAATATATGACGGTCCAGAGACTTAGTACCATATTAATAACACTGTTGAGAGTAAAATAAATGACACAGTAAGTACAAACGATGCCTCCCCTCTCCTTCCTCCCTTGCCCCTAGGCCTAGCCACCAGCCATATAAGCCTTTAAACTGGACTTACTGTGCAGTTGGTGCAGTCATACAGTCCACGGGTTACATTTCTGCCTTGAAATGGTTCGAACCGGAGCGCTGACATTGTGTGTACCAGACAAGGGCATGGCAGTGGCCTACTACATAGCTCTTGTCTAACTACTGACCCTTTAGAATCCTTCCGAAGCAGTTAAACCGCCACTTGCTTTCTAGAATGTGAAATATATATTGTCAACTCCCCAAAACCATAAAACTAACTTTATGGACCCCACGTGACTTTTGAGAGCCAGTAAGGGGTATCTGTCGGTGGCCTGGGCGATTTTTACGGTCTAACTTCAAGATAAAACCCTCATCCGTTTGACATGTAAATGTCATAGCTTCTTTTTGTATAGTTTGGCCAAAGGGGAAAGCAAATTTTCAAAACGCAATTGGCCAGGCAGCGCCGGGCAGATGGGGATTTTTGGCAGGACCTTTACTCGGCTCTAAAAAGTAGCGTAGGACCAGAAAGAACGGTTGAGGACCCACCGGTAAGTTTGAAAGTTCAGTGCTTGTTTACTGAAAGTGAGACGTAAACTAATTTGTACAGGAGGGGCACCGTTTAACAGCGAGGAAATCATTACAGAAAAGTGCCCAATTCCTTAATGTTTTGGATGTCAAAGTTTGTCAACAAGAGATGGGCCAAGAGTGTGTGCTCGGTGTGTATTTTAGTTGAGTTTCAGTAGTTTTGCCGCTGTGATTGTCACATGTCCCTTTGGTTGCATAAAAAAAAAATGGATAGGACTGCAGTAGTGGCTATGTGCTTGTGCGTAATGCGTGACTGCGATTGTTCCATTTAAGATTTAACTCGGGCCTATCATTTGTCCAACTGCATTTGTGGAAGACTTAGACATATTCCCCAAGTATTTTGATAAGGTTTTGAGACGAATTGACAGCTGATGTCGTACAAAGAAGGATATACGTCTACCAGGTTTGGAGAGTGGGTACACGAGGTTCTGGGATTTTGATGCGTGTTTGACCCCAGGTGGGTCGTTTGTGAGGTAGGGGCAGGGGGTACAGAATTACAAGCAGTGTGCTCGAGGGGTTTGGTCTGAGTATGAGGAACTTTATTTTGTACTCCAAGGTAAGCTACAAACAAATACAAAAAAGCTTATTGGCAAAATGCTTACAGGCAGTCCGACATGACAATTGTCATTTTCCCCCACACACTTGTCATTCACTCTGCCCAATACAAATAGCCAATTGGTCACATTAAAAATGTCTAATATATACATCCTTTCTGGAACATGAGCATGATCCAATAATATACAATTACATTTTGAATATAACTATACAAACGTATGAACGGATACAGGAATTCTAGTCAAGATTTTTTTTTTTATACAAGTTTCCCTTTTTTCAAAAAATAAATGAGTAATTTAAACACATGACAAAATCCAAAGATATGATTCAAACAATGGTATGAAAACATGAAGGTCACCATGTATAACACACCGAGACTCCTGCTAAAGCAACACAGGGGCCTGTTTAATATAGCTTAACTTCATGTTTGGGCAGAGGAGTCTCTAAAGCTGTAAACTCCAAAGTATATTCGTTATAGTTTGTTAATAAGTTATAACATTTAAGAGCTCACATGCCAACTTTCAAGAAAGCAGTAACATAGCACTTGACACGTAAACGATATTTATAACAATAACAACGGACGGCATTGATAGCTATTTTTCTTTTTTTCCCCTCCAAACAATAATCCCTGTTGTATTAAAAAGACAACAGCATATGAACACGAACTGTTTTTATAGAAGCAGTACAACAGCAGAAGTTAAGTTGCCCTAAAACATCAACAACATGCCAAAAGATGCCGCGTTGTACAGTACTCAGTTATAGTGTTTTTAAAAACTATTTTGAATGTGTGTATTCTTTACACCCCACGTAGTGTATTATTTACTTGCGTGACGTCTATGGCTGGAAAGCGTTACCTGCAGTAGCCAGACTCATGCTCTTCAGTTTATTGTCCTTTTTCCATTTCATTCTTCGGTTTTGGAACCAGATCTTAATTTGCCGTTCTGAGAGGCACAGCGCGTGGGCTATCTCTATTCTCCTCCTCCGGGTAAGGTACCTATTGAAATGGAACTCCTTTTCCAGCTCTAGCGTCTGATAGCGGGTGTACGCTGTTCGGGCCCTTTTGCCGTCTGGTCCAGTCATATCTGAATAGCATGGACAAACACGCAAGGGGATAAACATTAGCGAGAAAGGACCACCGAAAGCATTACACAAGCAAATACTCAATAACTTTGGCCAGCACACGTTTGTAAACACAACACACGACCAAGTCCAACGATATAGGCTACGGCTATCACTGCACATAAAACTACGCCAAATGGTGTTATACGCCTCATCCGGCTGTATTGGGGTATTTTTGTGTATTTATTTTGGCTATCGATGCATTCCATTCACTGGGCATTTATTCCCCATTACAAAGAACATGCTTGGTTACAACATTAGTATTTTCTTTTCCTGAATGGCCACTGTCCTCAACACATCCCTCAACTTCTTGCACTCTTCTTTTCTCTACTGGCTTTCTCCATTCTCCACATTTTATTGCCGTTCTTCTCCCCCCTGCAGTAATAAAGTTCCCACACGTAATAAAGCTTAACTTTTCAAAGGAACAACAACTTCTAAGTCTTCCTGCCGTTTTGCCCTCACTCTCCCACCCCGTTCCATTCTCTAGCCCTCAGTTTGCGAGGCTTACCCTCTTGACAGATTTATGGCGCTTTTGTGGAATTTGCTAAAGTAAAGGCACCATCAGGAGCAACAAGAGGAAACGCTAACGAATAAAGCGAACACACAAAACACAACCTTTCTGATATCAAAATAAGCAAAGATAGACATGACGTAGGCTATATACCATGGCTAATGTGCAGTTTCCGCATCCAAGGGAATATCTGTGGTGCTTGGCCATCGCTCGATGCCGTGGTGGTGGAGGTTGCTGTGGACTCTTGCTTCTGCTGCGTCCGGGCGGCGGGGTTGCCGCTGGCTCTATGGGTGCCCTCCTCGGTCTCGGAGGAAGCGCTCGCCTCGTCTATTTCAGTGAAATGTGTGGTGTTGGTGAGGTTACTGCCCGTCGTGCAGGCGCTCTGGTCGGAAAGGGGCGAAGAGCATTTGGGTCCCAGGCTCTCGCTGTTGGAGCACGGCAGCGGCTCCGGGGACGCCAGCGAGCAGCTTGACGGCTGCCTGAACCGCGTCTCCGGGGCGGGAGACTGGAAACCCCGGGAGTTATCCCCAACAGCCCCAAAGTGGCCAGTATTGGATGAACGATTGACGGTCAGGTCCATCCCATTGTAGTTGTAGCCGTAAGAGCCCGAATGCATGGTGCTGGAGTCCCTGTACGAGGCGTTCATAGCGCTGCTGCTAGTTCCATAATTTAGTAACTGATAGTCGGGGCCATTTGGGTAGCGCCCTGAGAACGAGTTTACAAAGTAAGAGCTCATTTAGGTTGTTTTAGAGGGCTTGATTTGTAGATCTCGGTCGTTATAACGCTGTGCTTCACGATTTATGATGTATTAATGAATTATAGCAATGCACTGTACTTCGTTTTTGCTATGTATGCGGCCAAATATGGGGGTGGGGGTGCGTTTGAGAATCACGTGCTTTTGTTGACCAGTCGTAAATTCTCACTGATGACTTCAAGAGGTAATTCATGCTCTATGGTTACAAATGATGACGAGATTGGAGTCGTTAGACTCAAGTCAACGTGTGCCTCCCCATTGCAGGGTTGTGCTCGGTGTTGGCTGAGAGCGTCACCTACCGGGAATTTAATTTAATGCAGTAAAGAAGGACTTAGGAGAATGAGTTTTAGTTAGGATTTAGGTCTCTTTTCGGAAAGAATAAAAATGATTTGTTCCCCCATAACTTTCTTTGTCGGTTGTTGGGAGTGCAGTATAATTGTGCGTCTTTACTAACCTTTTCTGTGGGAGAGAAAGTGGGCTCATGCCAATAAATGCACCATTAATAACTGAATATTAATACAGTAGACAAACACACACTACAGCTAATAACGTTAATAGCTATGATGCCGAGTCCTGTTCATTCTACCATGCCCTGGGGAAGTTTCTCGTAAGATTTTAGTCACACTGGCTCCCCGTCATATATCCCAATAATAATAATAATAATAATAATAATACCTGGTAGATATTGAACACTATGATATTAGTCATATTAATATATAATTCATTTTTTGCATTATTAATTTGAGGTTACGAGACTATTTTTAGGAAGTCTGAAAGGTCTGTATTTAGAACATAGCACACAATAGGTCTAGACTCTAAGGCGAATAGTAAACCCTCAGTCTCAGGTAACCTGCTAATGTGTCTTACATGTAAGTAAAATATCGTCGGTGAGTAGGCCTAGCCGTGAAAGGAAATAAAGGCGTTGTTTCGACGCCACATCGTTTGTCTTTGTGTTTTATGCTCTTTTCTGAGGCACCATTCATGCAAAGTTATTGACTGGAAACGTGTTGCTGTTCACAAGAGAAATGCAAAGTCATGATCTACGGAAATTATTGATTTGTGGTTTGTTGATTGAAAGGCGCAAGTTATTTCATGTAGGCTATGTGTACCATGATATGTAAACCCCCTATACAGAACATACATATGTGCTTACATATAGACCGGAAAATGATAGTCTGGACTATTTCAACTATCTCCAAGGGGAGACACAGATTGATACGTATGCATTCTACGTATCCACATATCACACATGAGGCTATTCTAAGTATGTGTGATACTTCTGTAACATGAAGCCTGGAGAATATCAGTCTGGTCCAAGCAATAAACACTTCTATACATTGTTGCTGTATGTATGGGGCTCCCGAGTGGCGCAGCGGTCTAAGGCATCTTAGTGGTAGAGGCGTCACTACAGACTCCCTAGTTCGATTCCAGGCTGTATCACATCCAGCCGTGATTGGGAGTCCCATAGGGCGGCGCACAATTGGCCCAGCGTCGTCCGGGTTTGGCCGGTGTAGGCCATCATTGTAAATAAGAATTTGTTCTAAACTGACTTGCCTAGTTGATTAAATATTACATTAAATAAAACAAGTATGCCCATATGTATTTGTGAGGTTTTACTCCAAACGACAACACTGTGATGTCTTGGCTACTTTATGTGTCATGTACACTGGGGAGGTTGTCGGTTGACAATTTCCAGATAATTTGTGTGTAATTATCGACTAGGGAATACCAGGCCCGAGGGTTCTATTGCATATGAAATGTCACACTGATGGTACCTGGAAAGGGAACGTGAGCATTGAGAGACATGGGGGTCGTGGTTTGGACACTTGAGTGTTTGGGTGAGTCTCTGGGTGGACAGGTCAACTTTCCCTCCCACCCATTAATTCAATCAGCCTCGCAAAGTTTGCTTTCACTGTTTGGGCCTAAGTATTCACTAGCCTTGGATAAACTTCAATTCGTGTGTTTCATACACCTGTGAAAGAGCGACGCTTGGTTTATGACCAAGTCACTGTTTGCTCATACCTTTATAACTGCAGCAGATGGACGGTGCTCGCTTTTTTTTAATGCAGGGCCAAATGGTAGACAGTTCATTAAAATACGTTTTCCAGAGAGAAATGTAGCTTTCCTATGATTTTCTGTTTCAAATACTTATCCACAAGTTTTGTTCTGGCCATAATTGTGAATTATATAGGCCTAGGCCTATTTCACTTCCTGAGCCAAATGTGTTCTAGCCTACTTACTGTAAATGGCGTTCTAAGCCGGTGACAAAATCACGAAGACCTATAAAGTATGCTCGCTCAGACCGTGCACGACAGGTTGAGTAATTATTACATTTTATTGAAGGATTTCGTAAGTAGATACCTATTTGTGACAAAACCACAAACATAAACCACGTATAAAATCCATAAAATATAAACTTTTGACCCAGTCTTTTGGTAGTGTTGAATTATCAGTGGATCAGTTTGTTCTCCCCATGAAACTATACAACAAGTCAACAAAACAACTCGATCTGCCTGGGTATTTAACTTACAAAAGAAATACATTCATTCACCAAAGAAGGAGAATTTCATTTTATTTCTATACAGTTTAAATATGAACACGAATATGACATATATTTCAAATAGTTTCGTTATACATGGCAATTTTTTCGGGGGGGGGGGCACATCCTAAATCAAGAGGCAAGTGCACAAAAACACTGCCAGTCGGGTACCCGAATTATGATTTTTTTTTTAAAACAACATAAAATGACAATAAAAAAAATAGACAGTTAAGTGAACTTCTGGAATGCTACAACAAATTTACCAAACACAACTTCACCGGTGGGAACTTTGGGCATATGAAAGTAGTATCTTCATATTTGTAGGATATCCGAAGGTGATGCCATAAGCCATTTTATGCGTTTTTTTTATCTTCTTCTTTTCTTTACTCTGACCTCTTCTCTTCCTCCTCCTCTGCGCTGGTCTGAGAAGAGTTGATCAGTTTATTCTCTTTTTTCCACTTCATCCTTCGGTTCTGGAACCAAATTTTGATCTGGCGTTCTGTTAGGCACAGTGCGTGCGCGATCTCGATACGGCGCCTACGGGTAAGGTACCTGTTAAAATGAAACTCTTTCTCCAGCTCGAGCGTCTGGTAGCGGGTGTAAGTCTGACGACCCCTTCGACCAGGGTTACCGAAGGTCCCTGTCAAAAGAAAGGGAAGAGAGAGTCAAACATTTTGTGTTTATAGGACTGATATAGATAGGCTATGTCCGAGGAGAAAGAGCTGAGGGCGAATAGCATGACTGGAACTCGTGAGCTTTTGCTGAAGGATTTAGGCATTACTGGTAGGCATGTTGTGTAGAGTAGCAAAAAAAATGATATCCTTTATATAGTCCTGGAAGCTGCCCTTAAATTAGTTCGTAAAAGTGCTGTTTACATCATACGGCATAGGGTTATGTAAGACTTTTTTAATATGCACGATATTTGAATCATGCATGTGTGTTTTTTTGCGCCAAACAATGAGCGCAAGAACTGAGAACTGAGAACTGAAACATCATGTCTATTTCCTGTTGTTTTTTTCCCCACACATACAAAAAGATAAGCTAGGGATGTTAGTTTTGGCAAGTTTAATAACAACGTATTTTATCTTCAAGAACACATGCTAGCCTGCAGTAGGGGCAAACCATGGCGCACCATAACATTAAAGAACAAGAAAGCTCTTTATTGATCATCATAATTCTAAGCATTCACTAATTTACCCACACTGCTTCTAGCAAGTCACACACAGCTTTTGCTTTGAGACACAAAACAATAAAAAGCCTTTATAGAAGAAGATCAACGTTTGGATTATGGAGGGTGTATCTTAAAGTGATCATAATTCAAATATTAGGATATCTAACAGTCAAGGAAGTGTAGCTCTCTCTCACTGTCTATTAAGATTTATTTTAGCTCATTTTTTGTGTCGAAACGGAATTCCTCGAAGGGAATTTATGGTGCTAATTTATTCCTCTATTGTTGTGTAGTGTGCTTCCTTATCATTATCATATTTCATATCTCGGACCTCATTTCTAACTGTAACCCATAGCACAGACATGTATTTTCCTTGTGATACATTTTGAACTTTTGTGATAGTGAGAGTCTTTTTGTGGTGAATAACCAAGCACGAATAGCTGGAACCCTGTCAGAACAACAATACGAGCCATTTTGTGATAAGAACCCATCTTTGTTGGAACTGCTGCTCCAATTGTTGCCAAGGATGTGTTCGTGTGCCGTGAGATTTTAATCTAGAACGTGAATAATGAGGCGATAGGAACCATAAGAATACCAGTTTATAAGGAGATTTTATTTATTTTTACTTATGGAGGACGCAAAAGTGTCAATTTTATTTTTTTATAGCATGCTTTGCTTCCTCTACTTTCAGCCTGTGTTAAGACACGACCAGAGCGACGATATTCCCCACGGTATGCTCTTCCGGCGCTGTACAGTGCAGCTGCAGGTCACATGTAATAGGCGAGCTCTATGTATCAGCCTAGACAGGCAAAAACCAAAACAAACCGTAAGAAAAAAACAAATGACATGACAATGTGGACTCACCGTTACACGAGTTCATCCTCTGCATCCACGGATAAACTGGCGTCGAGGGCTTCTGGTCCTCGCTGTCCCCGAATATGCTTTTATTTTGCCCCGAGCAGTCCGTCTTGCGATGGTCTTGGCTCAAGACGAGCGAATGTTCCTCTATACTGGCGAGGGTGCAGGCGGGGTCCTTTTCCCTGTAAAAGCTGGCTGCTGCGTAGTCGCATGCACCGGCGGCGCTGGCCCGGCCATAGGCACCGTTCGCCTGCTGGTAATATGAGGATGGGTACGCCTTGTCTTGAACGCTGGTAGCGCCATAGGCAGCACCGGGATAGTGTCTTAAAGAATCAGTGTATCCGGAGGAGTATAACGGTATCTGTCCCAAGAAAGACTCTTGTCCTCCAGGCAGAGTCACTGGAAAAGTTGAGTTTACAAAATAGGAACTCATTGGGAGGGTACAGGTTCTTTTCCTTGGTTTATGATTTGTTGTGTTTTATAGTCCAAGTGGTTTAGCTATTAGTAGTTTATCGGAGATTGGGTTTTAGTTGAGGGGGGGCGCTGGGTGGCGATGTGCCAGTGCGGGACAGAGGGAAACCGTACCATCTGACCAGGCGCTGACCAATCGCGTGCGTCAGTGCCTGCAAAATAGCACCCTGGAGGGGGGGCTGTGATTGCATGCGTCGGGAGACCCCAGCGCAAACTCGAGAGCAGGCGTTTTTTCTCTCGCTTCTCTTTCGCCTTTCTCTCCTTCCAATGAGATTGCACAATACGAATCACACTGGAATTTTAAAGTGGTAAATTGAATACATGGACACTTCTCCCCCTCTATTTGGTATTTGGCGAGCCCATAAACAGTAAAGGCCCTATTCACTCAAGACAACAAATATGACCCTTCAAGTAATCACCACATTAAAAAGGACTTGAAGACGTAAATCAAATAGAGACGCGCCAATGGGGGTTTGAGTTATCTTCTGCATTTGAAATATTTTGTGTTTATATTTTTAGAGGTCTGATTTATTCGCTCAGTACAGTAGATATGTGATGAGATATGTCTTCTCCTCTCTTACAGCACATTATCATCACCGTTATTTCCATAGAGATTTCCATCCGGGTATTTGACAATACAACCTAATGTTTACTTCAACATGCACGTGCTTATTTTATTTATTGGAATATATTGGAATATTCAGCATTACAATTGCTTTGGGTTTTACAACAGTTGCCTTCACTGAACAATATTCCTATATTAGTTGAATATGATACAATATTTTGAGAGCTCTGGCTTTCATCAATGTTTAGAGCAAATTAGCTGCCAGACATTAGTCGATATGTTACCATTGGTTGTTTGTTGAACGGCTCTGGCCTATGTTGCGGTATCATACAAGTTCCTTATTACCGCATTTGTCTAGTCTGAGTGTGTATTTACATGCATGCTGCCCTGACCACATTTCATGCACCAGTTTTTATTTCAAAATTATTGACTGGGAAGGTCATTACGCGTTGTAAGGCTTTAAATGTTTCGCTGACTTTTCTACCACGAGTCAAGTCAGGTCTGGATCTGTTTTTCATTTACAAATGGCATTTACAAAATCATAAATTAGCCAGTCCCATAAATAAGTCCGGTCCTCACACAAGTGGTGTCTGTCCAGTAGCGCCGGCAGTCTGTGTATTTTTACTTTCAGTTTGGTTCCCTTTCAAACCAGGACACAGAGCTTCCTTTGGTTTGGCTTAGTTTTGCGTGAACGGAAAACGTCCATTGTGTGACCATTTCTTAAAGTACACAGAGAAATTGGCCAGTCTGAGTTTCGGTTAATAATTCATGAATAATAACTACCATAAGTCAATTTTATTCAGTCTTTACTAAGCAAATGTAACATAATAATCTAATGATATGGGGCTATTGTTGTGTAAAAACAAACTTTAATGTCTGTTCCTCTGAACCAATTCTCATTTAGCTTTTTGTCTCGTTGCAGGTCTCCTGACAACTTTACGAACAGCAAGGTAAAGCCGGCTGAAGTTCTCTGACTTGGTAACTTTTGTGGACAAAACTGTCCTGCTAAAAGGTTGTCCACAAATTGCATGGGAAGCAACACACTGGATACCAATTCAGTTAATATTACACAATATCTATGGACTATGACCGGAAATCCCAGTGAAGATGAGTCTGACTGTATGGAGAAAAAGTGGTGATTTGTTTATACAGACCAGGGAGGAAACACGCGCCTGTCACTTTTTTGTCATGTGTCACGGAACTACATCATAGACCCCCGAGTTCCGCATGACATATGCGTATGTAAGTATGTGCTCTTTTCATGATCCTGCATTGTTCTGTATATTTGTTACTTTGATAATATATGAATACATGTATGTATATGAGTATGTGTGTGAAAACAAAGCCAAGTAGTAATAGGCCTATATTTCCTTGTAAATGTTATATTTGCTACTGTGAATAAAATGTGTTTGACGCGCAGCGTTTTGATGGAAATAATTGACTTCCAAGTATATTTTGCACGATTCAACATATCAATACCGTGTTCTGCTAAGATAATAACTGCATATCATGTCAACTGGCCAATTTTGTTGATTGTAGCTTTTCATTGGCCTATCTGTAATCTTGGTGATAATATCATAAAAATATAAGAAAGTTGTAAACGAGTTGTGGTGTCATGTGTTTTGTAGTTGCTTGTTTTATTTCACTGGGGAAAGTGTTTTAGTGTTTTATGACTTTATGGGGGCTTGTAAATTCACAGATACGATTGGAATTGAAAACAAGTGGCGGCAACAGAAGTTAGAACAAATGCCCCTGGCTTAGCTCTTACTTTACTGTCATTTTGTTTTAAATGTTTATTATATAAGTGCACTTAGCCTAACCATAATACAAGAAACAATTCAGAATTATGTAGAACAATTGGACTTTTCTAGACGGTTTAGTGCGCACTAGCGTGCGTAGCTTAATTAATTCGGTTATCGAAAAGAATCATCTGCTTTTGACACTTGTTCGCCCCATTCTGCCACAGTTTTCATAAACAGTAATCCTAGTTTGAACCTTTTTTACTATTGAAAGTGATTGTTGTGATTTAAATAGTCAACGTTTTAGTAAATTGTATTATATTAAACCAAGGATTCACCAGTCTTGTGAATTTTCATTGCATACACAACAACTCTTTAATTCTGAAGGCACTCCAGTTCTGTACAAGGCATTCTGTAAGTCTTTACATGGATGAAAGTGCGCGGAAATATCGTATTAAACGGAAGTAGATTGCCTATGTGAATAATGCATAAACTAAAGGTGACTATAACAACAATGCTTTTCCGCACAGTTTAGCTTGGAAATGCATAGTTCAACGTTTAGAACTATAATCAAATGTTAGCAAACTTACTATATCATCATTAGCAAATATTTTTACTGTAGCCTATATAGGCCCATGTAGCATGGTGTGGTTTTAAATCGCGTTGTTACAACGGTGTTCTATCAAGTGAATAACTTGTACTGGTTAATGATAGACAGGCCAGACCCTTCCTTACATATTTATTATTGTTCTCCAGAAAGTGACTAGTCCTTCACGGACTTTCAACTCTTGTGAAGTCACTAGACCGTTACCTGATCAGCCTTCAGCCAAAAGCTTAGGACGCAGGTTACTCATTAAATATTTAACAGCGTTCGTCTCATGGAGTTTCGTATAGGCTTACTGTAGACATTCTATCGCTAATATTCTGATGTTTTGTAACTTTTAATCATGGTTGGCAGTCAAAATATAGATATTTAGTCATTACTGTATTCTGTTATAGTAAAACACACACTTCATTTTCAAAGGGAAATTATTATGTTGTTTGTTGTATCACAGGCTATACAACAGTCGATGGTAATAAACCTGTAAAATTTAATTTGACATTAAAACTAAACAATTAGCCAGCTCAATGTAACACACACGCTCACACACACTTACAGGCTTGCACGCTGCACGCATGCATGCACGCACCAACAAACAAACGCATTCATGTACCCACACACACACAAACACACGGTATGAAAACATGTCTTAAGGTGTTTACAAATGACTGGCTTGAGTGTGCGACCCCACTAAACCAAATGAAAACAGTGACCAAGGACACATCCTGTATGCTTCCAACACACACACATACACACACGCACACGCACGGACGCACGCACACGCACACACACACACATACACACACACACCCTACACTTTATCCACAACCACTCTGACTGTATCTCCACTTCAACACGACCCTCAAATTGTCCAGATGACATTTATAGCACGGTTGTTTCCTTGGGGAGAGAGCACACAACACCAGAACATCACTTAATACACCAAATGACCAACTAAAGTCAAGCCGCGTAATAACAGTGAAAGTTACACTGAGTGAATCCAGGTTGTCTCGAACACCCGGCCGCCACTATACGCTCCATTCACTGCACAATGCAATAACCTTGGAGCGGCCATCCGCTTACGTCTTGGGGAAGGGCTTTTTACAAGTGGGAGAAATGGGGGGGGGGGATGCACGAAATCGAGCCTTAAGGCTTGGGCTTCTGCGTGTGTGCCACAAATCTCTCCCAAACGCGAGCACATCAAAGCGCGACAACAGCAGCTCGAGAATTTACAACCTCTGCATTCTTTTACGTTTCACTGCCACCGAGCCCAACCCGCCCCATTACAGCTTTCCTGTTATCTCCTGCCCCAGCCAGGGCCTCACCACTTTGTTACACGCAATAGTTCAGAAGATGGACCAACAACACTGGAAAGATCACATATCTGTTTGTCAACAACTCAAGCACTTAGCGACAAACACATTTCCGCACACAATCACAGGAGCAAAATACGTACGTTTCAACTGTATTCTATTACGCACGACTACAGAGACACACAGAAATTCACACGCACACACACACACACACACACACGCCAGACAGAAGGCCCTGATTTAGGAGGCTTTTGGGCATTATGGAAAAATGGACGCTAGATGGCACCAAAGAGTTAGGAACGAGCAGAGTCTGCAGCGACCTGCGTCACTGCAAGATCAAATCAACTGGAATTACTGCAAAGCTACAAGACTGCCAAGGCGGCTTATCACATTTGGAAATGAAATCCAAAACAAAGTCTCTATCATCGTTAAGTGGAATAGGATATCTGTTTATGCACTAGGCTGCTATCCTTTATTTCCTGATAGTTATTGTATCTGCATGGACGAACTTCTATGGTAGGCTGCCTATTTTGCTGACAATATGCCATACAATACAAAATATACTATGCCAGCACATTTACTGACAATATGCCATACAAATGTATGCACTAGGATGCTACCCTTTATTTCTTGATAGTAATTGAATATGCATGGACGAACCCCTATTGCAGGCTGGGTATTTTGCTGACAATATGCGATAAAATACCAAATGTACTATGCTATAACATAGAAAATGTATATTATAACATGTTGCAATTAAATACCATATCATTCAGTGGTTCTTTGATTTTATCATGTCATTTGTTTTCTTGGATTTTAGTCTGTATTTTGCAGTACTGCTGAATAAACTCTGAATAAGGAATTGCTCTGTGGTTTGTTGGGATGTCAAATACTGAAGTGAGATGATAAAGAACATTGGTTTTGATATTAGAAGTATTGTGATAAACTGTAGACAGACAGACAGACAGACAGACAGACAGACAGACAGACAGACAGACAGACAGACAGACAGACAGACAGACAGACAGATATACTTGCAGATAAATATATAGGTAGACAGACTGCCAGACCCTTGATGCACAGCTAGAAGCGAATATTATCACTCACAATTGCGCATTATATACTACTACTAATAATACCACCATTGATTATACATTGGAAAAAATAATATGTTATTACATTGGATAAGAACTGGCAAGCATGATTTGTGTCAGTATAATATATTAGTCGTAGTTGTAATAGTGGTAGCCTATTATGTGATCATGATTATAGTGGTACATTAAAAGTCACTAAGTAGTAGGCTACGTTTGGTTTAAGGCACAGACAGACTGAAACAGATCTCATAACAAGTGCACTGTGGAAGCAGCCTTTATGGTGGGTGTGGGGGACCTTTTACTGACGAGGAGACAACAAATGGACACCCAAGGGTCTAGCGTCTAAAAAAATACCAGATGATGGCACAGAAGGAGGAATGAAAGGGGAAATGAAGCAATAAAAGTGGGCGAGATCACCCCGCAGAAACATACAAAAAACATTCTCCACCGCACAGACGCACCAACTGTCCAGTAACCTGGAAGCGTCGCGTCGGTGATCTGGAAGTGATACGCTACACCACTACTTGACAAGCCCTTGCGTAATGGAGGATTTAGGAAAAAAAGACGGCCAGTCTCAATGCTATATTCAAAAGATAATCTGCTATCTCCACAAAGCGGCATGTTGTTTGCCTCGTCTTGTTTGTTTCCACGGTTTAGGGAGTCGTATGAGAGCGAAGGAATGTTGTATAGCCCCGCTCTTTTTGATGAAGGATTCCTCTTAAGAGGTGACCCAAGACTGTACATCAGAAATCATATTTGCATAGGAGCCGCTCCATCAAACCTCGCCCTCGCCATTATACCACAAACACCCTCAGCCAGCCACAAATGAGCATATCGAAATCGATATGTATTTCTCTAATATGCCTCCGAACCAAATACAAATTCGTCATGCACACATAACAAGGTAAACATTTACAAGCACTTTCGAGTGACGACATCTTATACAAAGTCATCATATAATGTAATATTTACTACTGGTTTATGCACACTTAAAATGTGAATATTTTCATTGGAGAGAGCAGCTATGATTGCGTTTTGAATAATTGTTTTCAAACTTTCTGTGAAACGAAACAGCGTGAGTGTAATGGCAGACAAGCACGCCTTACCTTTGTTGATAATCCGTCACTAAATCCTTGGATAGCATCCGCGAGTCTCGCAGCTCGCCATACAGCATTCCTGTTGCCCCAGCTCCGTACCGCCATTAGCGCGCGAAGTCACCACTGTGGCTTTACAGGCCGCCTCCATACCGTTTAATTTACATCAGTCAACAGGAATGAAGCATCCCGGTATGAAAAATTAGATGAGACCCTCCGGTGTGTCCAGATCGCTCACAGTCAGTCACTCTCTCCATCGCAGCGGAAATCCCAATCACAGTCGGCCACATTAGATTAGCGCAGGATGAGGAGGCAGGTCTTCCAGTTTCTCTGTAAACCCTGCGCGGGGACAAGGTTATTTTTTTACTTCAACATGCGATTAAAGAGCCTAGAACGTTGAAGGAGCACGGTGTTGCTACAGAAGGTGCGGTGTCCAAAAGATTGCTGCAATATAACCACTTGGGAAATCATAAAAAGTTCATGTTCACGGTTACCCATCCACATGACCATCCTCGGCCAATCCCAGGACCCAGGCACTCATAAAGTTCTATCACAAAGTTGTAAATTTTCATAAAACAACAAGGAATTTATTGCATTTCTTCATGACTGCTTTGGCGGTAGTGGTTCCTCCATCGCCATCTTTTTCTCTCAAAAAGGAAAAGAAAATGGAGGATTTCTCTTGTGTTTTACATGAAAGAGGTTGTAGGCCGATCCGTGGGACATAAATGTTTCTTATGAGGGTGCTTTTGTGCGCTGATAAGCAATTTATACAACTATATTGCTCAGATATTTCATATTTAGTATTCTGTCCATAGATGTTTGGAGAGGGATGTCTCAATGTGCTATTGGCATAATGCGTAAATATTATGGATAGCAAGAACTTGGAGGACAAGACTAGGCTTAGGTTGACCTTTTTCCTGTTGTTTAATTACATTATCATTGTATTGTTGAAATGTAAAATAAAAAAAACCGCATAAAAAACAATTACTTACATCAAGAGCTAATGATAAACCAGCATTATTATTATCTCGTTGAATAGTTGCATACTCAAATTCCATAAATGTTAGCCATTTACGTTGCTGATAGGCTATCTATGCATTATGGAGGCCTTTGTTTAGATGTTATATATTATTTGCCTTAATATTGCTTGTATGTGACCAGCTCTATGTATTGACGGTGTATTGGTGGTCTATGTTCAGAATAAAACCATTTTTAGAAGAGAAAGTCTTGCACGGCTACGATATAGCATTGTAAACAGACTTTGAGGCGTGTAAGTTAAACAACAAAGCATTCCGGTCTACCAAAATGTCCAGTAGGAGATACTTTGATAAAGAAGGTTTAATCGAATATTGTGGAACAACACAACCATGGAAATATGCAAATATCAACATTCAACTGAATATCTATGCTACAAAAGGCGGGCGTAAAATGTTTCGCACTGCGGCATATAATCGCCGCATTGTGGCCAAGGCCCAAATCATAAAGATGTCTTCTAAGAAAGAAGGTCCTAAAGAGAATGAAATGCATTTGTATCCTGGTATCTGTTTCGTCTAATATACAATAGCTAAACGATGCAATTTGATGCTTCCTATAAGCAAATTAAATATGTTGATTATTAACGAAAATGAAAAAGGAAAGACTAAACTCTGAAGACGGGTATTGTTGCTGGTCTTGCAATCCTGTCACATGAGCAGACGTTTTCGTAAGCGCCTGTTTCCCATTTTGTTGATTTTTTTGTTACTTTGATGGTGGTTTCCGGTCTTTCATTGATGCAATAAATGCATTAGTTACAACCCCCAATATAAGCCTTCTTTTGGTCAGTGTTGTATGCACAGAACCGAGGCAGAGACTATAGCCAACAATTCCATGGCAAACGGGTAGATTTAACATCCATAGGTTAGCCTAAAAGATATACCAATTAACGAAATATTCAAAATAACCCAAACACTTGCATCAATCAATTGAACAGGATGATGAAATCGTGGTACTGATAGGCTGTTTATAGCAATACCACTATCCCTTGTATAATCAATATTAAACATTGGACTGTCTTAGAAATGAAAACAGGTTAGACTATCTTGACTTTACAAACACAGATTCAAAATAATATTCAATGAAAATTAGAACACTTTGCTATAAGGCCTACAAAATGACTGGGCCCATTTATTTGTTTGACCAGACTAGCCTGCCAGTGGAAGGCTAGCCTACTATCAACAAAATGTGATAATTAGCGAAAAAGTTCTGATAAGAATTGTGGATAGTATCATGCTTCCACTAGTTTTGTTCAACAAAAGCCTTAATGAAGGCTCATTTGTTGAAATGAAACGAAGATATATCACCTACAACTGTACATGTAGCCTGTAGACCTAGTCCTTGAAACATCATACATGTTAACTTTTGTCTTTTTCTTTTTTAATCTTCGATTAGAATATTATTTTTCAACAAATAGCCTAAGCCTCGTCGACAGGCCATCGCCCATCGCATAGGCCTATGTATTACAAACATATAGTGCCTAAGCATTTAGGAATGTAGCATATACCCAAGAGAAATCCAAAACAAAATCATTTGTAATTGATGACTTTTTGTTTTATTGGCATGAACAGAACACTTGTGCAATTGGATAACAAATAGTTCCTCACAACACGAAAATATACACATTCCTACATCTCGTGGTCCACTGTAGGCTTACATGTCGAGAATAAAAACAAAATACGTCAAATCAATTGACATAGGGGTAAAAGCCCTTACAACAAGTCATAAAATATACATCCAGAAGATCACAAGATGACAGAGAATGAACATATAATAACAACGATGATCGTAGAGTTGCAAAACTGCCGCAAAGCCGATCCCTTTTCTCGCATATAGGCTAGTTTTCCCAACCAGGGTTTTGCAATATTACAGGTCTATGCCAAAAAAACTAGATAATATTTATCTAAATCAACGTGTAAGCAACAATAGCTTATTTAGTATCGCTTAGAAATCAATGTCATTTTTTTCTTTATACAATTTCACTGTACTTTCAACAAAACAAGACGTGGCTTTAGACTACATGAATGAATCATTAATCTTATAGGTAGCATTGTATGTTTAACTCAGTGTAAGAATAGGGGGGACACGGTTTCCCCCTACGGTTTTAATATAATATCAGTCTCATGTAGTGCCCATTAGTCTTTTCACCGTCCTTTCACCGTCGCTACTCATCTTCATCTTCGTCCTCCTCGCCCCCCGGCGGTTCGGCTGCAGGGGAGCTCCGTCCGGGCGTCTTGTTCTCCTTCTTCCACTTCATCCTCCGGTTCTGGAACCAGATTTTGATCTGCCTCTCGGTGAGACACAGCGCGTGAGCGATCTCTATGCGTCTTCGGCGAGTCAGGTAGCGATTGAAGTGGAACTCCTTCTCAAGCTCCAGCGTCTGGTAACGCGTGTACGTCTGTCGACCTCGCTTCCTGTCTGCACCTGTAAACAGAGGCAGAGCTTGTGTGAAAATACTGAACAGACAGAGATCGAGAGAAAACGCCTTTCTTTTTTTCTCAACAAACTGAAATAGTAAAAAAGTGAATACAATCGAATGCTCTAGATCGACGTAGTTTTTTTTGTTCTTGTGAACGTGTAGGCCTATAGGCTACATCTTGTGGGTTCTTTTTTAAACCTAAATAACAAAGCTTAAAAGATAAAAGTGCATAGAAAGCATAAGTCCAGTGGAGGGAAATGTTGTGATATTTGCTGAAATAAACGCAACAATTGTGTTATATTTCTGAAGATTATATGATTCGAAGGATTAGTTGTGGAGAGGATATTGTTATTATTTACTATCTTCTCGGAGGTTAAAAGGCAACTGGGGGAAATATTTCTCATGGTTGGGAAATAATTACATTTCTGAATCTAGCTGGGCCAAATGCATCTGTTGTGCTACCTCAGTAGTGGCCTATGTTGTAAACAAGCCTTGCGGAGCAAATATAAACACATAAAAGTTACATTTTACGAGCTGTTTCCACTACTAATTTTAAGTGTACAGTAAATAGTTTTAGAATCCCCGCAGGTATAACCGTGGGGTAGTAAGAGGGAAGCGGATGTACAGGCCTGAATGGAAGTGATAGCAATTTCCACGCTGTTATTTTGTTATGGAATTCTAGTAAAAAGTATCACTTATCAGAAATATAAATAAATTGCAGTGTTTTTTTCATTAGTATTCCTGGTCAGATAGCGTTGACTGTAGGCTCACCAAAAATCCTTATAGTCATTTTGGCCTAGAATCCAGCAACGTTTCATGAAAATAACAAGAAAAGAATTTGAATAAATAAGCAATATTTGTAATGCGATACTATAGGCCTTTAAATGCTTGTATTACAAGCTTAGGTAATCTATAGGTTTCCTATTCCATCATGTGCATAATACATTATATGTTTGTAATGTATCTAAACTAGCCTTATACTTAGCGCCACTTACTTTTCATTGACATTCATGATGCAATTAATAGAAATAGCATCGACTGATACGCTGTATCGTTCAATTGGCAAGGATTCAAACCAATAGTGGCAAAGGGCGCGCAAGTTCCTTCCATAACAGGTAGCCTGGCTTATACAATAGAAGTAGGCTATAAAACCATAAAATCCATCTGAAAATGCTCAGCTGTATATTCATGCATTTTCCTTTTGCACAAAATACATAACATTCCATTTCCTTGGAACATAAAATGGGAGTTTTGGTGTGCACAACAACACAACCTTCCCCACACAACAGGACCCCTATCGTAATTGGGCGTAGGGCCTTCTCGAATAAACCTCGATGGCATATAGGCGAGGAGCAAAACAAGATCACTCCCTGTTTACATACACAAGTGGTTTTACTTCCAAAAGTTCCGCATACGTTGCGAATGGGACGGGTCTCCTCCCGTTTCCGGTCAAGGCAGACATCGAATGGAGTCTGAGCTGAGCTGCAGCACTGTGGGGTTTTATTGCACGCCGTGGTCACTGGTGTGGTTCTCATTTCCTCTCTGGCGACGTGTCACATTCTGGGTGAAACTGGCTCGAAATGAGACAGGAGGAGGTTTGGAGGTCTGGGGAGCCAGCCGAGGAAGAGAGAGAAAGGGGGGTATTCTTATTGATTATATTTTTCTCTCCTATGGTGTCCTCGGTGATTTGTGTTTCAGCAGAGAGAAACGGCTTGGCTGGAATTATTCTCCGTGAAACGCAGTTTTGTCAGGAGTTTTAACAAGAGCGAGCATTGTGCTCTCAGAGACCCTCTAGTACACTCGCGCATAGTCTACAACACACCCGTCCCGGAGTATAAGACATTGAAAGTTAATGTCTGTGTGAGAGAGTGGGCTCTCTCTGTGTGTGTGTGTGTGTGTGTGTGTGTGTGTGTGTGTGTGTGTGTGTGTGTGTGTGTGTGTGTGTGTGTGTGTGTGTGTGTGTGTGTGTGTGTGTGTGTGTGTGTGTGTGTGTGTGTGTGTGTGCGTGCGTGCGTGTGTGCGTACGTGTGTGTGTGACTATCTATAAACTACATTTGATAAGGGTATTATTTATGAAGTTTCATTTGTTATGGAGAAGTGGGTGTATTCCAGAGCATATATTTCCTTTCAAAATGTGCTTTGTTGGCTCAAACATCACACTCAAATAGTCTAGTTAAACAACTCTTTATGTCCTTTCATCTAAATTCAATTATATAAGTTAATTGCTAGGCCAGGCCATACTGGTGGGCATGTCAGTGAAAAACATATATGTTTTGTGTGTGTGTGTGGGTGGTGTGTGTGCGTGTGTGTGTGTGTGTGTGTGTGTGTGTGTGTGTGTGTGTGTGTGTCTGTCTGGACGTGTGGACGTGTTTAACTATTCTTGTGAGGATCTAAGTCCCCACAAGAATAGTAAACAAACAAAAATTTGACCAACTGGGGACATTTTGTTAGTCCCCAGGAGGTCAAATGCTATTTCTAGGTGGTTAAGGGTTAAGGTTAGAATTAGTGTTTAGGTTAGAATTACGTAAAGGGTTAGGAGCTAGGGTTAAGGTTAGGCTTAGGGTTAGAGTTAGGTGTAGGGTTAGGGATTAGAGAAAATTGGATTTTGAATGGGAGTGAATTGTTAGCTGTACAAGAGTGTGTGTGTGTGTGTGTGTGTGTGTGTGTGTGTGTGTGTGTGTGTGTGTGTGTGTGTGTGTGTGTGTGTGTGTGTGTGTGTGTGTGTGTGTGTGTGTGTGTGTGTGTGTGAGAGAGAGAGAGACAGCGAGAGAGAGGGAGATAGACTGCCTGCCTGCTTGTCCATCACTGTGTGTACCTACTAGTCAATTTGAGCAATGTCTTGATTTGTTATATTTATTTGTGTATGAATAGTCTTAGCCTCATAAAATTACACTTGAAAATCTAAATTAGGTTTTCAAAGTCAGTTGGTGGCTCCTATAACCAAATTAGCAAGCGTGGGCTGGCAAAGAGAGACAGACATACCAGGCAGGAGCTCGCTTCCATTAGGATTGTTTTTTTTTACGTATGCATATTTCACACAAGGACATAAATAGCTTACACACAACTTACACGACGAGCATACATTTACGAGAAAACGTGTGGCAACGAATGCCTGCTAGTAGATGTCAAAAGCCCTGCTAATGAGGACGTATGTTTCAAAACTAGTGAAGCTGTTGTTCGTTTTACGCCAGAGGCTAACAAGAGGAGGGAGCACTACATTGACAACTGACTGATAGGAATTTTGTGGTAATAGTAGCCAAGGCCTTGAGAGGTTACTGAAAATTATTAGACAAAGTTGTTGTCAGCCACTATTTCACATGAGCCGCGCGCACTAAAAGTGGTTGTTCGTTGATGGTGTGTAGTTGTTCAGCCTCCTAATGTGCACACAACGCACAGGCGCACGCAGAGACACATACCACAGCTACACAGCCACTTACACATCTACACACACACACACACACACACACACACACACACACACACACACACACACACGTTTTACGCATGACATTATTTGACAGTACACTTAATCAAACACTGGCGTAACATGAATTGCTATTTTATAAGCATCATTTTCTCAGACTAGACTTACTTGTTTGTTGTGTGGTCTGTAGGCAGCTGTAAGGCCCACTGAAACTATTCAACAAGCCAGTGCAGAATGTCAGACAAAGGCGTTTCTATAACAAAACAACACAGCCTAACATCGCAAACCAAGAGCTAACCAACTGTTAGCATCACAGTGTTTTCAGTGTTTGCAACATTCAGAGGCATTTATGCGATAATAATATAAGCCAGTGAACACGGGGCAGAGACCAGGCAT
The DNA here is from genome assembly GCF_901001165.1 of Salmo trutta. NCBI lineage: Eukaryota > Metazoa > Chordata > Actinopteri > Salmoniformes > Salmonidae > Salmo > Salmo trutta. Next base: position 45,140,838 of record NC_042957.1, read on the forward strand.
CTGGATATTATGCTGTGTTGTAGAGTGCGCTTACCACGAGATCCTATCGAAACAGCATAAACAACAGAAAGCGATGGAATAGCCGATGTTGGCTATTTCTTTCTACCCGAGGACGGAGTAAAATAATCCAACGCCCTCTCTCTCTGTTTTAACACAATACCGCCTGATGAATATTCAGATGTCTTAAATTATGGTTTTATTGAGGTCATATAGCAATAAAAGATGCGCAGGCAAAGCGGCGTAAAGCATAGTTCAGGAAGTAGCCCTGACCACTTCGCAACCGCACTGTTTAAAGACCGTTTACGAGAATTATTAGGTCGGAGCAAAGCCCCATTCCTTTCTCCCCTCCTCTTTTTTTGAAAACATACATTTTAAGCTCACATACCTGAGCTTCTCATCCAGGGGTAGATCCGTAAACTGTCCTCGTTCTGTCTCTGCTCCGCCTTACCGCAGCTGGACACCTTGGACGGGTCACCACCGGAGCAAATCATGGAGAGGTTGGGGTGTTCAAAGTGGGAGCAGTGCATGTTCAGAGAGCCGGTGCCCAGCCCGTACGCAGAGGGATACATGCTGCGGGTTTGGGTGGGCATGTTCCCTGCGTTATTGTACAGTCCCGACAGTGTGGAGGAAGAGGAGGAGAAGCCTGCGCCGCCGGAGCCCGAGACATAACTGCTGGCTCCCGGTGAACTGGACGCAAAGGCGCAAGAAGTTTGCTCGGGAAAGACCCCACTTGGAATAACCGAACTTGCAGCTTGATATTTGGAAAACAAAGCGTTCGCATAATACAATGAACTCATAATTTGACCGGTGATTTGTAGGCCGGGAGGTTTTACTGTCGGTTTTACGAGGTACTGTGATATATTACAGAATTACAGTCTAGATTTACACCAAAAATCACCCCTTTTTCCTCAGGGGGCACGTGACGAGGGCCATGTGATACAAACTCGTCCAATAACAGCAGGGCTTCCAACCAGCTCAGCTAATGTGGAAAATAGTGCACCACTGACCATACACATAAAATACTTAAGTCTATTCACTGTAAGCCAAAAGGTAGGCCTACCTCCAATCAAGGAACTAACTAGAACACAAACAAATCGATGGTCAATAGAATATATTATGTAATCACCCAGCGCCTTGCACAGTGATAAAAAGGGCTGATGCTTACAAATATCCGACTGAATGTATACAGACAGATCTTAAAATGCCCTCGACTTCTCGTTGGACACCACACAAATAAGAAAAACCTATTAGTTTCCATATCGATTTTACTTATCCTTGTCAGTGGTGGGATCTCTCAGGAAGTTCCTCTGTCTGTTATTGTGGTCTCTGCGCACGATGCCTGTACTATGTCCAGGGACCAGTATAGCCCACACCGGCCCACTCCGGCCCTGTCTGGGAGAATTTCTGCTTCAGAGCATCCCTCTTTCCACAGCACCCATCTCCAGCACGACAGAGAAGCTCTGGACAACACAAGTACTTTTGTTTTTACGGAACAGGGAGGCCAGAGGCTGTCTCGAGTCGCCTAGTGCCACGTACCACGCTCTCCCAGTGTTTGACAAGATTTACCTGGCGCACAGGTGCTTTTATGCACCTTTTTTTTCTTTCCCCCTCTCGAATAAGACTCAACATGAATGTGACTGTTATGGGAAGTGAAATATCATCACGTTTTTTTCTGAAGGGGGGGGTGTTGTTACTGCCAATAGTCATATGATTTAGCCAGACTTTACAGTGTGGTTCCACATGTCATGGCCTTATCTATGTCGAGCTTGTGTGGAGATAAACATGTACGACACAATTCTGACCGCGCGTCAATCCCTACATTGTTAGAAGTGTGTGCATCCAGTACCCAGTAGCCATTAAATACTCATTGGTTTGGTGAAGGTTTTAATGCACTTGTGTAATATGGGTAAGATTAGTAATTGGTTGAGTCACTCTGTGTGGTGACGGTGGCTATTGGGATTCACACCTTGAGAGGAAATGAAGCAGCAACGATGTCACAGATTCTCTTTATTGTGTCCTCTGTCTTCCGCCGCTTCCAGGTTTAGACAATAGAACAAAGTGATGAAGAACAATAAAGCATATCATCAAGTCCCCATAAACTAATTCACGAGTAGCCTACAGTACACATTCTGTTTCAACGAGGGGTCACATGACATCCTTTTTTATTTCATTTGTATTTTTATTCATTTTTTTCATGTTTGCACTGTGCGCATGCTTACCCAAATAAGGAAGACAACAAAATACCATCAATTGAAACGAACTAAGGAAGGACAAGTGTAAAAATAGGAAAGCCTACAGCATAAATAGGCAGTTTCATGTTGTTGGAATTCATTATTCGCCACGTCGTCATAACATAGAAGTGAGAACAGTAAAAAGTGCACAATTTAACTTAAAAACTATACAGCTGCCAATATAATTGTTAATGACAAAATTCTAACAATATAAATGTTTTTTTTTTCACGATAATTGTTCCACAATGAAAGGACTCTATTTTTAACACAATAATAATTTCCAACATCAGATAAAAAGTACAAATGCTTCATTTCCCGTTCAAATGTTTCGTTTTGTCTCCCAACAAACACAATGTGAATGGTCCTGTCCTTTGTCACCGTCAGGAGACTTTCCAACCGAATGAATCAAACCCTGGAACGACTAGCCAAAGACTGCCATGTTCCGAGACAAAACCACATGCTGGCCCCACTTCCCTTATCGTTCTCGCTGCCTTTTCCGCGGTGCTGATTTCGACCCCCTAATCTCCTCCCTATAGCTTACATTTGCTTGGCTTTGTCGCAGTCTTCCCCGGACGAGTGTGTCCCCGCGCCCTGCTCCTTCTGTCGTTTCTCCTTCTCGATCTCTTCCTGCTCTGTCTTACTGCTGGGGAATTTGTCCTTGTTGTTTTCCTTTTTCCATTTCATCCTCCTGTTCTGAAACCAGATTTTGACCTGTCTCTCGGTCAGTCCCAGGGCGTGCGATACCTCGATTCGCCGCTTGCGGGTCAGGTAGGGGTTGAATAGGAACTCTTTCTCCAGCTCCAGCGTCTGGTAGCGGCTGTAGGTCTGTCGGCCTCGCCTCCGCCCGGCAGCTACTGGCAAAATGAGGGGACATGTTTGAGGAAAATATACAAATAGCCATTACGAATAGCCTATACAAGTTCACAAATGCAATCCCCTAATCTCCATCCCCAATATCCCCCATAAGCAATTATTATTGTCTAGGCCTACAGAGTGAAGCTATCAATTATATAATCCACTCATTTTTTATATATATCCGAGGTTACTTAAACCTAGATTGACTTCCAAGTGATTTATCAGCATTGCAATACAATTCAAGTGATTGGATGTTCAATGTCCACACATTCAAAGGATATTAAATAAAATCCAAAGCAAATAATGTCTTACGCCCACACATAGGCTACTCAGAGCATTAGGTGAAGCCATAAAGCGCCTAACCTGTGGGAAATGGCCACCTTGTAGCGAAATAATCCCCGAGACCACTTTAAGTCGTAAAAGCGAGTAGTAAAACTTTAACCTGGGTGAGAAGTAAGAGAATCAGCTGCCGGCCAGCTCGCACATGGAGAGAAAAGCTTTGCTCTCTTCTCTATTCCCCTCTCTCTTGTATATGGCGGGGTCATTAAACTGTAAAGTTTTGGACACCATAAAACAATAAAAGCACTTTGTCTCTCCTTTGAACACAGGAAACGCACCTCAGCCCTAATTGCGAATGGTTTGAGGTTTAATATTCTACCCCTTTCAGGCTATTCATGCATACCCACAAGCAGTGTTTCAGTTTTAGCTCTGACTTACATTGCGGTCGCATCCACGGGAATAACTGCGTTGGAGAGGGGCTCTGTTCCGTGCTCTCCGTCTCATCCCCGATACCACCAGCGGCTAGCTTACAGTCGTTGTACTGGACCAAATCTGCGTCCTGGGGTCCAAAAAGGGTTTGCCTCTGGAGAGCGTCGTACCCGTAGAAGTTTCCCGGCTCGCCATGGCATGTTACGGCGCAGGGACTCTGTTGGTAAGGGGCACTGGAGAGCGTGGACGCTCCGTGGTGGTAAAATTCCTGGATTTGAGGGGGATGTTGGAAAGTTGCTCCAGTGCCTGGTCCATACACTACTGTGGGTCTACTCCCAAGGTCCTGCGCGAACCCGCACTCGTAATAATTGGGACGTAAAGAGTCTCCACTCTTGTATTTGGAGAAGAGAGAGTTGACAAAATATGAACTCATCTTTTGTTGTTGTTGGTTTTGTTGTTGTTTGTGATTATAAAGACTCAAGCGCTCGAGAGGAAGGCAATTGAAGAGTTATTGGGTAAAAAAAAAAAAAGAACCCAAGCTGGTTCGCAATATATGGACTGATGTTGTATTTCAAAACACCCAATCTAAATAGCCGAAGCCACAATCATGCCGATTCCATAAAATCGTCTCCACTGAAGTGCTCCTGCATCACAATTCTGGTATGAGGTGCCAGTTCACAAACAGTTTTCTGTGATTTACTCCGCTGCAAATGAGTTGTTTCATATTTTGCGGTGTCTTTTCACGATAATTTGCATCTATTATCGGGTCCTCATCTCATTGGCTTCTCGCATCCCACACGGACACTGCTCTACTCTGCGGGCTTCTGATATGGAAGGAGTGAGAGAATGAAAAAGAGAGAAAAACAGAAAGGGAGAGGGAGCAATGGACTAGGGGAAAGAGAGGGGGGTTGAGGGAGAGAGGAGGGGAGAATATGCGCATTAATATATTCAAGCGGGTAAGTTAATGAGAAATCTGCCGCTTTGCATCAGATCAAATAGAGAGCGCCCCCCACCCACCACAACTTACCCACTCTAAAAACCTCTCTTGGAGAGATTGATTTTTAGCATGTAGCCTAGCTAATGGTCAACCTGAAGGGATGCACATATAGCCTACTCATTGATTTCTAAATTATAATGAGGTGGGATCCTCTTTTTCGAAAATGTCAGGGTCGCCCTTGCAAATTGTGAAAGTACACGATGTAATTGGTATCAGTTTTAACAAGTCCTATAAATGTAATTGCAGTTCTAAAACAACTTGTCAAAGCCTCGGCACCAGCGTCTGGGGCTTGTTGAGAACAAACGAGGTAGTCAGATTTAACATTTTGATTATAGTATTTTTTATAAATATGATATTCATAAAGATGTGAAGATGTCTGAAAGGAGCGACACTCGTGGTATAATGGAGAAAGTGGTTGTAAATGGTTTAACAAACTATAAAATGCAATTAACGCTGAGGCTGTTTGTTGTTTACACCTAGCATCAAAAAAGCTCTTAAGATTTTATGAGGTTCCACGACCAAAGCCATAAATGCTTCACTTGGAGCAATTTCACCGATACAGAAATATTCAAGTATTTAATTGTCATTTTAGTTGTGTTTTCCGTACGGACTGTCATTGTAGAAGCTGATATTTTAACCCCTAGACGTATTTTCTGGAATAACTAATGAGGGGATAACTTGTGGAAAGGTTGTGTTCGTTAATGACCTCATAAAAACGAAACTATTGTTAGGATTGGGACTAAAATACGTTTTAAAGAGAATATAGGCCTATCTCTACGTGATTGGTTTGAGAAATAGGCTGAGCGTAGTTTGCGTTTACAAATTGAAGCCAGGAGTGTCGTCAAGCATTTATTCAGAATTCTAGTATTAGGACAACTAGCCTAGATAATGAAGATTATGATAACGTGTTATTTAGGTTGTATTTGGCAGTTAATGACTTACATTGTAGTATAGGAGCCAAACGAATTATAACTTTTTGTTATTGTTGTTTTATGCAGTTTTCCGATATTATGTAAGATATAGGCCTATATGTTCAGGATTGTTGAAATGAAGTGAGAAAATATCAATTTTTGCGTGCATTATTTTATTCCCGGTGTGCGTATGCAAGTGTTAGCCCTGCTAGGCTACTGTCAAATGTAACCGTTGCAAATTTTTTTTTACATATTATTATCCGTGTTTTTGGAAACCTTTAAAACATATGTCATGTGAATGTCCAATTTACAGTAGGACAATTTGTCTGCCATTTTTTTTTCATACTTTATAGCTGGTGCATTCATGATAGGCTGGCTACGTTAAGGAGTGTACTGCAATTTTAATGAAGGTTCTAACCCAAATGAATTTGCTATCTATTGGAATTATAACAAACTTTCGAATTAGCTACACTGAATGAACTGTTGTCCTTTACATATCAGGGAGTTCTAATGTAAATTCAAACATATTCCACAGCGCTAAAGCCTTACCAATGTAGCGTGTTACCCAATTTAGCGGCATTTTACTTCTAATATGACGGTTTACAGCAAGTCACTTATTTCCATATTTCGTTACATTGTAAAAAACATAAATATGAACACCGTTTTTCGATCCGAATAATGAATTTAATAGTTGTACTACAAAGTTAAACATATTGCAATCGAATAACAATAAATCATAAAAAACCTTCACAACATTGAGTTGATTTTAGTAATTATTCCCAAATTCATGGACAATAACTTTGTAACAATATCAATTATTACAAATTAGTAGGCTATATAATCCTCTCAGAAGAGCTGTGCCCTCTATATATGTGCTTTAGGGTCAAAACATTATTTGCAGGCTAATAACGTTTCTGAAGAAGCAAACAAATAGCCCAAATCATTGTCAATGCGCTTCTGTTTGACTATTCAAATATATAGGCCTAAATTGAAATCTTACCCTAATACAGGAGAAACATATAGGCCTATATTAATCTTCTTGCCGCCCTTCAAAATCTCTTAAGTGAAGCAAGAGGTTCTCTTCGCCCAAGTTTAGGTGGTGTAAAGTGGCCTGTCTGAGTTTTCTAAGGACTTCCGGATAGGCAGACAAGACAGTGGAGGCTTTCTTTCGTGGACCAACATCGCCACCAAGCGGACGTTTTTAGGTGTGACGCAGGGATTTCAGGTTATTACCAGTTTATGATTCTATAAACACGAAACATAAACCAACATAATGACGGTATTTCACAACTAAACAATGAAAGTATAGGCCTTATTTCGAAATAAGAAAACATATAGTCTACAAGAGCTGTTCCTCTTCTGTTCCTCTTCTGAAGACATGTTAGTCTATACATAGGCCTAATGCGGTCTAGTTGAATTAATATTGCTAAAAAATTATTTAGGCCTATTTAATTGACAACATAGTATCAATTGAGTCATTTCTATATGTAGCCTACAAATTATTTTTGTAAGAAAAATTAGCTGCCGTACATGGGCCTACATATTGTTGGAAAGAATATAATACATATTTGTTTCATTTAAGTTGTTACTCTAACAGCTGCCTACCTAATAGAAAGCATACCTTATTGTATTTGATTATATGCAGACAACAAATTAAACATATAATTTGAGATGAATAATGTTAGATGAATAACCTGAATAATGTAAAAAAAAAATAAAAAAAATAAACACGAAATTGTTAAAATATTTATGAAACTTTACTTTTGTAAGCATATGGCAGGTGAAGTTATTCATTATTTCTAAAACGAAAGACGTGTAAACACGAGGGCAAATTATGCTTCAACCCTATTCGACGACCTCTCGTGCATGGTTCAAACGAAAATAAGAACGATCCGAATATTTATTTGAAGGACTTTGAGTCAAGCTCATGTTAGGAAATGATCATTTACATAACTTTTTGCCAAAGTTGATGGAAAAACATAGTCAACAATATGAATAGAAACATTTATTTTCTGTGCACATATTTGAGAAGTCTAGCTTGCAGAGATTTAGAAGTCAAAATGTATTCATTTTGCCCATATGAGTTTTGCGACTCCAAAAGAACTTTCCGGGTGAACATAAACTCAACCCCTGTCTGTATGCTCTGCCCCCAGGGTACTCCTGGCACATGTATTCATATGATCTCTCGACTACACGGTGCAAAATGAGAGAATATTAACTTATCGACTACAACACTTCGTAGTATAAAGGCATTATTTTAATATATGCAGGTCCTGTGGGTTGGAAGCAGGGGGGGGGGGATAAGTGTGTATTTGTGTAATTTCTGTTTGTTTGTGTTTTTTGTTTGTCCTGACAACCAAACAAAATAATAAAAACTTGATCACGAAAAGAAAACAATGTGAATAGAAACATTCATTGACTATGCGCATATTTGAAAAGTGTACCTTGCAGAGGTTTAAATGTCAAAACAACTTAGAGACAGTATAATGTACATTTTGCTTATCACTTATTCGTTCATCTCTGGTTATTGTTGTGGGGCCTAATTGTAGCCTATACTTATGGTAATTTCTTTGAAAAAGGTCGTGGTAGCAGCCTAATTGTGTGCCTCATAGTGGTAGCAAGTACTGAAAAGAGTGTTAATGATTGTCAAAAAGAGGTTGCGATGTTTATTGTAATTTCACATTTGGCATGATAATCTGGTGTATGATAAAATTGCCATGATAAATTGAATTTACTCTGTCCAGGAGTTTGCCTTTTTACTGAAGACTGTATGCAAAATCCCAGCATACTGTCATACAGCAAACTGAAAATGAGAACATGGGAAAACATGGTTTTTAAAAGAAAGAGAGATGCACTCTGACCATAAGCTATTCCATGACCTAACAATCAAAGATTCTGCCTCAAAATGGCCAGCCTAGCCTGGGGGCGAGGTTGTTAACAGATTAAGGTTCCCTTATGTCAGACGTCTCGCCAGAATCTTTTTGTGGCGTTTTATGGCACTGCTATAGGGCGGTCAGGATGCGCTCGGAAGTGAAACAAAGGGAGGCTTCGCGGACACCGGACTCCGGCGGTTCATCTGGCGGTCCAGACCTCGCCACGCAAGCCCCCCCCACTCCTAGTGGAATACGAAAACAACAAACGCAGCAAACAATAAACGACAAAACGCAAAGGAACAAAGTAAATCCCCAGTCTAGGAACGTGGATTAGGCCTACCACACCACACCTCGAAACAGTTATTAAGGAGGACTTGAAACTTTTCCTTCTCCCCGTGTTTGCTTTACAGCCGTTTAGTTCTTAACCTTCAGAAAGGTATACCCTATTAAGTTTTATTGCAGTCATATTATTTTATTGCGGCACACCGCATTGAATTTTCTTTCTCTCTTTTATGACAGTCAGCTTCCCCATCTCCTCCTCCCCAAACGAAAGCCCACATCCTTTTTTGCTGTTTGTTTCCTCCTGAAAAATATCATAACAGGCCCAGGATTGGGTGGTACAGAGCCATAATAACCAATACTGACCCCCTAGCCCACTTAAGAAGAAATAGGCTTTTTATTCCCATATGCTTGGCGACGCAAAAAAAAACGTTCATGTCTCAGTTGCACATCTGCAAGCCAGTAGTTCTGGTTGGCCCGAACTTCAAGACATATTTTAATTACTATAGGCTGCAGGGATTCAGAGAATAACACCCAACAATGTTATTGTACATTCAACCTCATGTAGCCTAGATTCGGTCTCCAGTCTCCAACGCCCATGTTGTTATTTCCCATTTCCCATTTCCCATAAATCGATGAAACATTAGCATAATTGTTTATTATGGGATGTTACAGGAGTATGTAGGGTATGAATTGTACCATTATGCACCACACTGTACCAAAATAAGGCAATAAATCTATAAAACTATTTATTCCAAGTTCATGAATAGACTGCTTTTTAGTTAAGTATAATATATAGACTCATTATGCAAAGGGTTGGGCATTTTCTGGGCGTGCCATTTTTGGAAAGACCCATTAACAAATCATACAGTTTTCTTTGCGTTCATCTTTGGAAAAAAGCGAACATGGGTCTTAGAATCATAACCTACCTCACTAGCCATGTGCCACAGGCCCCATGAATAGTATTTTCCACGCACTGTACAGCACAGCAGATTGGTTTCATTCCACGTTCTTCTCTATCCCCTTCTCGGGTTCTACACAGAGTGGGACATTTTAAATACACATAACCCACACTTTTATTGTCATAAACGTATTAAATGAAAACGCCAAGATAAACATTGCCATAGAGTCATCTTAATGAATGTTAGGGTCTGGGGCAGTCTTCTTCAGGGAACCATGTGCATACTTGACTCCTTTCTTTCAAGTACAATTCAAGACAAATGCTCCGGCGCACGAGACATATTTCGAACACATGCTCCTCCTAAAAGATGAAGTGAAATTGGAAATATAAAAAACCTCAAACTTGTTTTGTTGTCACTCACACGCAGAGAAGGCGCATATGTGCCCTATTACGCGCGCTCATGAGACCTTCTCACTGTCTAAAATGAATTGGCTATCATAAATACAACTGCTTTATTTTCATTTGAATCTCATATCAACTCCATGAAGTTATCAACAGTAGTAAAAAGAGCAGAGACGTTGTTCTAATGTAAACTATTTTTTTAATACGAATCCAGCATCAGCAGTGCTATCTCACAGATAAACAACACAGGACTGAATACAATTTACATGAGGGACACAAGAGATTAATGTGATATAAAAAAAAAAAATAGACTGAGAGGGGGTTAGTAGTTTCTGGAGTCGGTCCTTACAGCGTTGTTGTTATTAAAAAACGAAGAGTTCAACTGAGATGACCTGAAGGCTTCTGCAATGAAAGCTGCCGTGGACATGCGAGGCTCGAGCGCATGGAGACACAATGGGGTCTTAATGCTCCTTAATATTCCGAATGAAGGCCAGGCATGCGCGCGACTCCAGAAACGACACCCATTTCCTACCTCACTGAAAATGCATCACAAGAGTGTCCCAGTATGTTTGTAAGTACTCCCACAAACAAACAAACACAAATACATGTACACCAAATAAGTACATCATTCCTTATTGTATTGACAACACGGTTAAATCAGTTAATGCTCAATACATTCTGGACAAGAACATGTAAACAATATCTAAAACTGGAAAAACGACGTCTGCTCATTCAACTCCGATGTCATTTCCCAAAACACCAATTTTGAACATATTCAACTCGTTCCAATAAAAACAATCGAGGTTATTCACCTAGGCCTATTTACAATTAATTAGAAATATTACCGTCCAAAAACTGCTATAGCATGGCGCATTTTCTTCAGATAGCTTTTCATTTCCAAAACACACAAACATAAAGAAATAAATTACATTTCATTATGATATTAGGCATGCGCTAACAATGTAAACATTTTATTCTTAGACAATGTAGGCTTGTTTTTCTTCGACATATGTTATATCCTGTATTTAAGCGCATAGGAGTAAATCTTTTTTATGGCATATATCAAAATGAGAGAGAGAGAGAGAGTGTAAAAGGGCGTGTTATTGTAGGCCCTTTCATTTCCACGTAAATGTTCAAAACGTCCCACTGTTAGACTGCACTGTCATTAGATCAAAGCAAGTAGGCTAAAGGCCACTGGATCTACTGACCTTATATTGGCAGACCAAACTATATAAAACTAGGATTAATCCCAGTCGCGAACAAGGTTCCATCTTGAATGTGATCTAACATGTTGCATATGATACTTCAATGAAATATACCATGCCGCGCTATCTACCCGAAAACACGTATTCCTGATTCATTTACACATCAAGTAGTCTAAAATACTTTTTTTTCTTTAGCAATTACACAACGAAATAGTAACATTGGTCTCAAGGAAATGTTAACGGATAAATACCCCATAGACCAGGGTTCTCCAACCCTGTTCCTGGAAAGCTACTGTCCTGTAGCTTTTCACTACAACCCTAATCTAGCGCACCTGATTCTAATATTTGTCTGGTTGATAAGATGATTCAGGTTCATTACAACTGGATTTGGAGTGAAAACCTACAGGAGAGTACCTCTCCACGAACAGGGTTGGAGAGCCATGTCATAGACCTTTCCATATGAAACCCTTATTAGGTTATTACGCACTTTACGCACAAGGAACTTGAATGTAAAATTATTATGTAGAAAAAAGAGATACATATAAGAGTGTGCATATACCTGTTGAGTTAGTATTTAAAGGGATTACAACAAATACCCGGAACCCTGATATTTTGGTAAATACGACCCAGTCAAAGGGGCTTCTGGGGGATGTGACGCTACACTAGGTTATTCAACGATTTAAAATATAACATCATTGGGGAACTGAATTGGGGAACTGCTGCTCGGGAAAATAAAATACATGTATTTTTCGTGAAAGATCAGTTATAGGCCTAGCACCATCATTACGTACGACGCATCTATGGAGTTGAACAGAGGAATGGAGCGAAAAAACTAAAAGATAAGAAGAAATGCAGGTCGCGCACACCCTTTAACCACAACCGTTTCTCTTATGTATTAATGACCACACGAAACCGACGTTTCAGCACCTCCATGCCTCTCCTGATGAGCGTTGGTGTCATGCGTAAAGCAATAAATAAGTGATAAAAGTAGTGCTTGAGAAAGAGCCGCGTGAATCCACCCTCCTTTCTACTGTATAGTATAATATATGGCATTTAGCAGACGCTTTTATCCATAGCGACTTACAGTCATGCGTGCATACATTTGACGTACGGGGGATCCCGGGAAACAAACCCACTACCCTGGCGTCACAAGCGCCATGCTATGCCAACTGAGCGACAATGTACCATAAGGGGTTTCTCTATTGGTCTGCGCTTCTATAATGTCAGAGGGTATTTCACATCGATATGGAAAATAATAAAAACAAGCTTCCTGCACCCCCACTTTACCCATTACAGTCCATGTATGCCTATTTAAGGGAAAAGTAACGAGAAAGCAGACTCTTTGTAATGGTGGTGTTTTTAATAGCACTCTCCTTTTTTCTTAATCCTTGGGTTGATCCTTATTCATTTTCTTCATTTTCATCCGTCGGTTTTGGAACCATATTTTGACTTGTCTCTCGGTCAAGTTCAGGGAGCGCGCTACCTCGTGCCTTCTGTCCCGGGTGAGGTACATGTTGAAGAGGAACTCTTTCTCGAGCTCGAGGGTTTGGTATTTCGTGTAAGGGCACCGCTTCTTCCGGGAAGACCGGGCATGCAACCAGTTGGCAGAGGGGTCATCTACAAGGGAAAGTCAGACAGACACCTTTAGTAAATGGCTAACAAACACAGACCAGAATAGGCCCTAGACTAGCAAGCCTCATAACATAACTAAATACAAACATGCGTGCGTAATAACAAGATATCCATGCCCATGCGTTATATCATTGAGTTAAAGTGATATCAAAAGCCAAGGCTCATATTCCTCCAAATGGAACCGTGTTCGGTAATGTAATGGAGTAGAGGAGAGAGGAAAGTAGTTCCTCACCTCCCCTCGGGCCGAAGGTGACCTTGGTTGGTATTGTAAATGGGTTTAGAGGACAGGCAGTTCCTTCACTGTACATGTTTACCATAAAAGTACTTCCTGGACCACAAGGTGTCTTTTCATGTTACCATAACTATGTCATAAATGGGAAACACAAAGATAATGGAAAAAGTACTCGTGTCCTTCACCCCACTAGACCTTGAAAATCACCCTGTTTGTGAGAAGTACACTCTAAATGGGTGGAGCACTTGGATGTGATGTTATCTCGTAAACTACGATTCTCCTTATTTATTTTTTTGTCAGAACCTCCAATCATGGCAATGCACTCCACCCTTCCGCTTGGTTAGCAGGCCTCAGCCGAATCCAATTAGTGAAGAAAGCGCAGCATGGTTATGAGGAGACGCTATCCTCCCCCAACAGAGCCAAAAGCATTGGAACTATGAGAGACCTATAGTGAGCAACAGAGCCTAACCCAAACAAAAATGCAGTCCCCCTGAAATGCGGTTGCTTTGGAAAGTGGATTATCTCCTTTTTATGGGAAATGTTCCAGGGGGAATAATTCTTGCTGTCTCCGTGGAGACGCCTTTCCTCTCTGGTGGCTTTCTCGGGAATGCATGCTATGTATTTTCATGTAGGCCCATCTACATTTCCTCACAGTTGCTTTTTGTATAACAGCACCGTGTAGAGCCTGCAAGTTGGGCTACCATGGCATTCAAACGGCCTTGAAAAGCTTAAACTGAGAATACCTTGATTACTCAAAAGGCCGTGGGGATATAAATCTCCCAGGCATGGCATTGGATCGATTGCATCTGCAAGTGGACACAAATGCCTGTTCCGAGGCACTGGAGGTAGAAGTGGGCTTTGTGACACGCAAAGTGGTGCTTCGCATTCCCCAAGTACATAATCACCTAGTGTCATTCATCCCGTGCGAAGTCAGGGCTTTTCCTGTCACTGCATGACAAACCATCCCGTGCTATCCCATAACGCGCACGGATATGTGAAGGGTTATAGCTTTGGCCAATGGATCCGGGCATTTCTACAGATGAAAAAAATCTGGGCTCATTGAAGCCCATGGCCATTTCTCTTAGGCTACATACATGTAACCAACGTAGAGAAATCCAATCGGCCCATGCCCCTAGACACGCACTTTCATACCACATCAACTGTCTCTAATATCCTACATCTTATGACGCAATCCTATTGTTATCATGAAAGGAAATAATCCCTCGGGGATGATTGATAACCCTGTAAAGCTATCCGTTGCCGGCGGACACATCGGAGATAGAGGTGTGCCATCTAAATACTTATAAGCTCCGAGACATGATCTGCAACAATGCACGTTTAAGAGGGTATTGTCGTTGGATGATCATAGTCTGTTTTGTGACGAATGTTGGGATGGAAACACATAATGGCTACAGACCGTTATTATACCATCATGTCTCTTTGCAATTGTACCTTAATAGTCTGAGAAATTGACCTTTCGTCTATGCCTAGAGAGATTCGTTATTGCATTTCTCTACATTAAGATTGCATCGTATTTTATATGTTTTTCCCCAACTGTCCCAGGGAGCCAACACACAACAATTAATAGTGATGTTGGCTGGTCTTATAACTTAATAAACTTCAGGGGCAATCACTTTTTTTCACTCACAAGCCGCTGCTAGCACAAAGAGGGACGTGTAATTCCCAACTTCATTGCCTTTGCCCGTAGTTTATTCTGGAATGCCGCCCAGGGCAACACAAAGGGGAATTCTGTTGCGCACCATCCATTAGAGAGTTCACGTAGTGCGTGAACCCATTTTGTGGATTACAATCAACGTTCGTCTCCACCGTCAGTCCATACTACTAGAAAATGACCATCTGTCAGAACCTTGACCCATCCAATCTAGGTTAGGCCTCAGATGTGTGATATATCTCTCAGTTTCCCGGCGCACCAAAACGTTACCGGGCGGAGTAATACAAATATATAGGTTTCCACTCCGGCTCGGCTCCAGACCTGATTAATAGCCAGCCTGATCTTATGAGGCAGTGTTGGTAAAGGAGAGAAATTTCATTTTATTCTGTCAAGGCAACCATAGGCATGGCTAGAACAGCGAGTCAACTGAGAGTGCAGTGACCAACATCCTCCACATAATGTCATATAGCTCAGACAGATGAGTCTGCTTGTAAAAAAAACCAACTGTGAGTCTCACTTGGAAAATGTTTCAGATTTATTTTGTGGCGTTAAAGAGAGACTCTTGCCCACTCAACAGCCCTAAAGGCATCAATAAAACTTTATTTCCAGAAAATGTCGTCAATGCGGTTTATTTGACATAATAATAATTATTGCAAAAACGAACATATAACCCAATCCCCCACACTCCACCTTCTAAACGACATTAAATGTGTATAAATAGACTACTATCATCCGACGTGAATGAAACAAAGGCTCGTTGTCCCTTAAAGAGGATATGTACACTAAAATATTGACTAGTGTTATGAGGGCCTTGCCCTGGTAAACCCTGATTTTGCACTGAAGAGGCTCTTGGCATATAGTTCAACAGAGGGACGTTTTTCTTGAGGTGTTGTTCAGTTATTACTGGATTAAAACAAGTTGCTGACAAAATGAACTGCACTAAAGTGCAACTGAGCGCAGATAACCTGTTCTCAGAGACGGTGTGCCAAAACTTACAGCAGTAAAATTATATTCAATACCAGTTGGTCCCCAAAACTAAGGCAGGACAGTGCAGAAAACCGCGCACGTGAAATGTCGCAAGCTCCAAAACAGAGTACCATCCATACCTTGACCTGGTGTATGTATAAATGTATGATAATAATTCTAACGTAAACATACATAGTAAATTAGACGCACACTGCGGACCAGATATGGTAGTGAGCCTCTATGGCTCGCTATCTCTTTGTTCCTGTTTTATGACAGCATTAAAAGCTTTACAGACTGTTCACTTCCTCGTTTTATAACTTACTTTGATCTGGCCCTTCTTTGTCTTCGGTTCCTTCACAGATATCCTTATTGTCCTCGAATCCGGAGCCCTGGCTGGAATTCATCTCTCTTGCCGAAGAGGATTCCAAAATGTACTCGTGTCCACCGATTTTGGGGGGTTCCCCGAGGTGTCCCAGTAGCGGCTCCATCTTGACCTGCCCCTGCCCGGGGAGGGACTCCGAGCGCGGAGCGCAGTCGAGCCAAGTGCGTATGTATCGGGTGTCCGTGGAAGGCACGGGCTGAGTCGGGATGTATGGATGGTAAACCGCTGGTAAGCCATTGGAGGCATGGGGGCTGAACGGGCTCCAGGACGAGCTAAAAACTGGAGGTTTAGGCTGGAAGCTACAAGAGGGGAATTCGGGATGCTCGCCATGTCCCCCCGGTTGCCTGGAGTTCGAATACTGTACATTGGAAAACCTGACTGAAGTCGGATCTTCGCTCTCGTGACTTATTATAGAGTCCACATAATAGTTGCTCAGAGTTCCAGAAATGGACATTCTCGGACATTATACAATTCACGGTTCATTGAATTGAAAACATGTAGGACAGAAGTATTTTTTACTAGCCTTCTACTAGCCTACGAACAAAGTAGAGCTCGGTTGCTGGGGCTGTGCGCTCGGAGCGAAATGATTGGTCAGACTTTTTTCACGAGCCTGATAAAGCGTCAATGGGGCGTAAATCAATCCGCCAAGGGGCTGCACCTCTCCTAGCACTGTACATATTTTCCTCTCTAAATAAATTGTCTTGTTTATGCAATATGCAAAATGTGAGTGCATCCATATATATGTGGGTATCTGTAGGCCGTCGTTGAAATATCCAGTTGAATTATGCATCCCAACGACATTATACATGCATATTGGAAACAATGGACGACAAAATAAGCGGCCACATTCTTCTCTTTATCAAACTGATACATGCATACGTCTCATAGAACAAGGCCATTGAATATAATAAGCCTTATCCAATATATTACGTGAATGAACGCCCAATACATCATCAGAATCAAAGTAACATTGGAATACTATTAAGGCGCCGTTATTTCTCTCACGTCCATCTCTGGATGTCTATCACGGATAACGTTTTATGTTTTATGTTTATTGTTTTATGTTGGTTTGTTTTCTTTAAACTTGCGTCTGAGTTTCCTCTGGTGTAGGAAATGTCTATGTTCATGCTTTATTGGAAGGTTAAGAGTAATTTTTCTTAACGAGCGCAGTAAACACTAATGCGTGCCAATCCCCTGTCTTTATGGAAGGAACTACTTGAACTTTTTTGGTCGTTTAATACTATAATAAAATACTACATCAGGCAGCTTTGATTTTTATATACTTGATATATCGCCTGTGGCGGGGACCGTAAACGACTCTGCTGTAGCATTCCTGCCACTGACAAAAACGCTCACTTCACACTCAGACACAAAAAGTAAACACCGCAGAAGTGAGACTACACCAGGATATTCTAAAACCCAGAGGATGATAACCATTTTACTGATACAGGGGAAAGCGAAGAAGACTCATAAGTTAACGGTTTGGAGACGGTTAATATTTATTTCTGGCAGCTTTCCAGGTATTGTGCATGACTTGTCACATTCAAGCGGGTCAAAGCTTTGGCCTCGGCCTTCAACGCTCTCTCTGCCTTCCACTGGCTCTCGTGCTGGCAACTAATGCATTTTAGCTTCAGAACAACTTCTATCAAGTGCAAAAACGAACAGCAATATAGGAATACCTACGGCTGATAAAACTTTGCGCTGTGTTTGCACTCGAATATATCTGCAGATTTATTGAGCACTAAATAGCCTAGCAGCTGTTATGTTAAAAAATATATAGGCTAATTCCAAAGCACGATAACATGCGAAAGGGAATTGGGTAGATGAGATTCATCTGTAATGTGATTTGAATGTTTTTCACTATATAACATTGCGTGTAGCCTTCCACTGGCTTGAATGTTGCGTTGATCATTTAATAAACTCCACCCAATACCCGCTGTGCAAAGTGCCAACAACTTAATTAGATACATTGGAGTAGTAAACATTGAAAATATTATCTGCAAACCGCACGAAATGTTTAAAAAAAATGTCAAGAGCAACGTTTAATTAAATGTTGTAGACTGTTGTATCGTAACTATCGTAACAAAATGTAATCATTGGTAAGGAGATAGGCCTACAAGTTACAATAATAAGGGTGTGATATCACATCATTGTTAAATCAACTTAAAACAAACCATGAAACAAACACATTTATCTATACTTAGAATTCATCATCGGATATTTCTTCCCACTGCAAAGGCCTCCACTTTTCAATAAGAAACCTAATATCGCCAGGAGTTACAATAACTATCGTATTGCCTCTCCAAAGCTATGGGCAACACTAGTGACGTGCAAAATG
The DNA here is from genome assembly GCF_901001165.1 of Salmo trutta. Taxonomy (NCBI): domain Eukaryota; kingdom Metazoa; phylum Chordata; class Actinopteri; order Salmoniformes; family Salmonidae; genus Salmo; species Salmo trutta. The sequence goes on from NC_042957.1 coordinate 45,159,422, forward strand.
AAATATCTTATGACTATGCTCAGGTTCTTTAGAACTGTTTAAAGACACTCAGAAAGTCTCTTGAGTGGATTTCTGCAGAAGAGAGCTAATAAAATACGTTTTGTGAGTAGCCTACACTCGTAGAAAAAAGGTTCCGGATAGAACCAAAAAGGGTTCTATTGCTTGCTTCATATATGGCACCCCTAAAGATTATATGTAGAACTCTGTAAGGTTCCATATAGAACCATTGGGTTCCATCCCATAAAGGGTTCTATATGGAACCAATTTCGGTTCTTTATAGAACATTACGGGGTGCCATATATGAAGCAAGCATATAACCCCTTTTGGTTCTATCCAGAAACTGTTTTATTCTAAATGTTGTTAATTAACTTTGGCTATATGCTTTTATATGCTATGTAGCTTAATTTGTCCGCAAAAAAAGAGGGGAGGAATATTGGTGTGTTATACAACGTTCAAATAATATGAATAATATTTTGTTGCTCTCCTGTCTTATGTGAATAATATTAGTTTGTAAATCCCACTATATAATGGTCAGTCTAATTCCTTAAGTGATTAGGATATTAGGAAACTCATGTCAACTGTGATTATGCTACCAACCCCATCTCCAAGTAGGCCTCATCTATTTGTATCCTCCTTTGTTGACAGTAAATGCTTGATTTTAAAGGTTCTGATGTTCTTACTACAGCTAGCTCGCTTGCACTTGGGACTACATAACTGTAATAGGTTATTTACTAAATATAACACAATGCATTTTACATAACAGTGCGTTGTAAGAAAGTAGTAGTAGTAGCAGCAGCAGCAGCAGGCCTATATAGGTTAGTAGTAGACGCTTCAGCATTAGTATAGCATGCAGCTAATATTAGCCTATATGCTAAATAGTATGCAGTCTGCAGTTCTTTCGGTGATTGTTGCTGCTAGCCTAAAGCAGTCAACAGTAACCTACACATTTCAGCAATAACTAGTCACAATAAATCAGCCTTACATTTCTGTGGAATGTTGAGTACAAGTGCTTTGCCTTTAAGATATGAATAATCAAGACATGATTGTATGTGGGAAATAGTTAACACATATGCTTGCTCTCTGCATACTATATAACGTATGCTATTCGTATGCATTACTTTATCTATCCTGATCAGATAAAATATAATGAAAAAATAAATATATAAATACATATCATGAAGTGGTAGCTGAAATGCAAATGAATTGACCTTTAGCTTTTTTGGCTAGCGTCTAAATAAGGCTCATGTTTTCGTGAACACTGCTGAAATAATACTACAGACATTGAAGTTTGACATGACTGCATACCAACTTACTATGTCTGTTAATTACCGTTCTGACATGAATATGTGTTACACTCTGTCATCTTTCTGTGAACCCCCTCTGGATAAACCTTAAAGGGATACTTCAGGATTTTGGCAAAGAAACCCTTCATCTACTTCCCCAGAGTCAGATTAAATCATGGAAACCATTTTATGTCTCTGCGTACAGTTTGAAGGAAGTTGCTAAGTAGTGTTATTGGAATTGCTAACTAGCATTAGCACAATGACTGGAAGTCTATGGGAACTGCTAGCATACTAGTAGACAGAGCAATGACTGGAAGTATGTGGTAACTGCTAGCATGCTACTCGATGCCATAGACTTTCAGTCATTGCGCTAACGCTAGTTAGCATTGGCTCGCGAAACTACCTCTAACTTCCTTCATAATGGATGCAGAGAAATAAAAATAGTATCCATGAGTTTGTCTAACTCTGGGGAAGTAGATAATAGGCTTCTTTGCCAACTGAAATGCAGAATGCAATGGCAGATCGGGGCTAACCTGTTTTAAATTCATTGCCATTGAACGTGTAAGAATCCACCTACAGACCAAGTTAATGAAGTTGTTAGGTTTCATGATGACAGCTCTCTCTCAAACACGCACACAACACACACACCTAAGGAGCCTCGCTCTTCATACCAGTCCAAAAAGTCATACTCTTTCACATGAAATCATCAAAACAAACAAGAGAAAGTGTGTCAGCCATTCACGTATAACAGTCATTTTCCCAATAAAGACATTCCTGTGGTAAAATTCATGGTAACCCTTGGGTTATATATGAAGATGTACAGTGCCTTCAGAATGTATTCACACCCCTTTACTTTTTCCACATTTTGTTGTGTTACAGTCTGAATTTAAAATGGTTAAATTGAGATTTTGTGTCACCTGCCTACAAACAATAACCTATAATGTCAAAGTGGAATTATGTTTTCAGAAATGTTTACAAGTTAAATATCAAATGAAAAGCTGAAATGTCTTGAGTCAATAAGTATTCAACCCCTTTGTTACGACAAGCCTAAATAAGTTCAGGAGTAAAAATTTCCTTAACAAGTCACGTAATAAGTTGCATGGACTCACTGTAGGCAATAATAGTGTTTAACATGATTTTTGAATGACTACCTCATCTCTGTACCCCACACATACAATTTTCTGTAAGGTCCCTCAGATTCAACCACAAAGACCAGGGAGGTTTTCCAATGCCTCGCAAGGAAGGGCACCTTGTTAAAAAAAATAAAAAGCAAACATTGAATATTATTAATTACACTTTGGATGGTTTATCATTACACCCAGTCACTACGAAGATACAGGCGTCGTTCCCAATTCAGTTGCCGGAGAGGAAGGAAACCGCTTAAGGATAGGAGAGAACTGAGGATGGATCAACATTGTACTTACTCTACAATAATAACCTAAATCACAGATTGAAAAGGAAGCCTCTAGAGAATACAAATATTCCAAAACATGCATCCGTTTTGCAATAAGGGACTAAAGTAAAACTGTGAAAAATGTGGCAAAAAAATTACTTTATGTCCTGAGTACCACTTCATATTTTCAAGCACAGTGGTGGCTGCATCATGTTATGGGTATGCTTGTCATCGGCAAAGGCTAGAGAGTTTTTCAAAATAAAAATAAACGGAATAGAGCTAAGCACATGAAAAATCCTAGAGGAAAACCTGGTTCAGTCTGCTTTCCAACAAACACTGGGAGACAAATTCACCTTTCAGCAGGACAATAACCTATAACACGAGGGCCAAATATACACTGGAGTTGCTTACCAAGACAACACTGAATGATCCTGACCGACCGTGTTACAGTTTTTAATTAAGTTTCCTTGAAAATCTATGGTAAGGCTTGAAAATGGCTGTCTAGCAATGATCAACAACCAACTTGATGGAGCTTTAGGAATAAAAAAAATAAATAATGTGCAAATATTGTACAATCCAGGTGTGCAAAGCTCTTAGAGACTTACCCAGAAAGACTCACAGCTGTAATCGTAAACATGTATTGACTCAAGCGTGTGAATACTCATGTAAATTAGATATTTTGTATTTATTTTTCAATAAATCTGCCTTAAATTTTGAAAAGCATGATTTTACTTTGTGATTATGGGGCATTGTGTGTAGATGGATGAGAGAAAAAAAATATTTAATCCATTTTGAATTCAACAAAATGTGGTATCAGTGAAGGGGTATGAATACTTCGTGAAGGTATAAACGGTAATGCTGTAACATTTATCTGTAAGAAATAAAACACATTTATCAAAAGCATATATGGCTTCTGAGTTTGTTTTTGTTCATTGAAGTTTATTGAAAAGTTCGTGATCACAATGCAGAAAATTAGAACAAAAAAATGGTGAATGATATTTGTCTTGTATTACAAAGTTGAAACAAGATAGAAGTTAGAAAATGTATTGTAGACGGTAAATGTTAATGTGCTATTAAATTGCCTGCAAATTACATATGAGCATTGCCCCTGACGCAAAGTAAAAACAAGCTGGTGTGAGTATGAGGTAGAGCCCGGTGCTGGTGTTTTTAATGTAGATAATTTACGGCGTCTGGGCGTGCTGTACTTCATAGAATGTATTATATTAGAAGAAGCGTTCATCACACCCAGGTGTACACAGGTATTTTGAGGGAGGCTTAAATTAGCCGTTTAACTCTCCACAAGCCCATGTGCAATAAGTTGACTCTTGGGAGTGAAATACATGCCAACAATAACAACTTTTCTAGATAATATTGAATCAATTTTTAGTGTGCAATAACAAAATGGAGGGTAGTGCGCAGACATGTGGAAACGGCTCATTCTCGTTGTTGTTGCATTCGTCCATTACGCACGAGCGTTGATGTGCAGTACTGGAGTAATTCAGGTAGTTTCAGGTTCCTGTGATACGCGTCCAGCCCAACAACTTGAAACTACCTAAATCACACAACAGCTTTGTCTCATATTCTCTTCAAAGACCTTCAGAGAACCTGATTGAGCCACTGGACAAGTTCCCATACCTTTTAAACGTGGGTGACCAACCATAAACGTTATTCTTGGTTCCGCTATATGAATAACATTTTTTTTAAATGTAGCCTTTATTCCATATATACTACCCTACTAAAGTGATCAGCAGTTATAAAACGAGACAAGATACAAACTGCAATACAGTAGGAATGAAGAATATGAGAGGAAGTAGCATGCCCATGCCATTTCAATCATGCACATAAAGGCCTATAACGCACGTTCTTTGTTAACCACAATAGCAGGCAATACTATTGTAGTGAAAAGTACAGTACTATAATCCCTGGGACACATCCGCTACCCTGACTTCCTGAGTCTACAATAAATGCCCTGTCAATTGCCCCTGATAAAACCTGGATGCCCCAGACAGCGTCACTAAAATCGTGCGCTCCTCAATATGGCGATGCTAGCAGGAGACGCTACACAGTCAAAAGGCCAACAGACAAAAGGCCAATATCCAGTATCCAGTGTGGGGAAGTTGCGCCATGTGTTTTCCATCAAATCTTCATACTCAAACAATATCAGAGAAAGTCCATGCAGAATGAAACGATAGATAACGTCAATAACGTCGAATGAATCCATAAATCTAGATACAAACGGAATCAATGGGGATTAAATAATCATATGCACACAGTAAATACGCGCACGTTATTACTTTTTTTAACGTGCAGTGGTTATCATGATGATCTGGTAAAAAGGCTATAAATGTCACAGACCAGATCATAATTCCAGCTCGACCAATCTCTAACAATCTGGAAGAAAAAAAGAAGAGGAAATTCTATGTGGAATGCATGTAGACCTACACTGTTCCCAGAGGACGTTAAAGACTGTCCTGTTCGTTGGCTAACAACCCGCAAATCAGCAGCGGAAACTCTGGCATCTGCAACTTGGCTTTTGAAAAAAAAAGAATATATATTTTGAATTCAGAAGGTGGGCTAGAAAACAATGGTGGCCACTGAACGCAGCTAGTGAACAAGGGAAATAAAGTTAAAGGGATACGATAGATGTAGGCTAACCTTGACAAAGTATATTATATATATAATTCGTTTTTACAACGAATCACTTCTAAATCAGATTAAATTGTTTTAAAATAGACCTTGTACAAACCAAATATATGCATTGGTATTGCTTGTTATGATAAGGAAATTACAGCATACAACTACGCTACTGCAAACCACAAACACTAGCCTAATAATCACATTACTGGAGCTCATATGACCATGTAGGAGTAGGCTCCTAGGAAGAGGAATGGGTTAAGGGTGGTAATAGGTTGTCTAGAACTAGAAGTTGTTGCAATGGGATGTACCCAAAACCAAATATTCTGTGTTTTTCTCCATCTATCTATACATATCGAAGTTGCAAATTAAGAAATATGGGAACTGGGGAATATTTATTCAAGCAGAAGTGATAGGCGAAACTATATTAAAACAAATATTAGCTTAGAAATTGACAATACAAGACAAAAATATATATTATATCCCAGGCTTGCCTGTTGGAACGTTGTGGGCTCATGTGCGTAGGAACCTGTTTCGCTATATCATAGAAAGCGTAACCTTTAATTCAAATGTTCTCATTTAGAAAACATTTTATAATCAAATCATTCATTATTTTAGTCAACACATGCTTTTTTTCAAGTCAAGCTGAAAAGGGACTCCGTATAAACAAGAAATAATGTTTTAAATCCTTCCTATTTTACAAAATTGAAGTTCAAAATATTGTGCTTATTGGGTGCACATTTTTCAGCGCTTACAAATACATTGCGTCCGAAAATAAATAAAATAGTGCTCACGTCATAAATAAAGTAATCCTTTTAAATTGGCTTCCCATAGCCTAGCATGAACTGTAAACAATAGTTTTCGATTCAATACGGTAGCCTATGTCTGGCAAAAAGACCAATTATTAAGCAACGTTGCAATCATTCCATTGAGGTATCAAGAAACAACTACAAGACAGTTGTTTAAATAATGATCAAATAAAGTGCTTTTATGAAGGGTGTTGCGGGAGAAAGAAAAAGGTTCCCGATATTTCTCCTTCATGGAAAAACTCAAGTGTAACCGGTAGGAGCCACCATATCCTCTTGCAAACTGTATAGGACATAGATAGTACTTTCATCCAGCCCATCCTTCAGATCAGAACCTCTATCTCCACACCCTTCAGATCAGAACCTCTATCTCCACATCCTTCAGATCAGAACCTCTATCTCCACATCCTTCAGATCAGAACCTCTATCTCCACATCCTTCAGATCAGAACCTTCTATCTCCACATCCTTCAGATCAGAACCTCTATCTCCACATCCTTCAGATCAGAACCTTCTATCTCCACACCCTTCAGATCAGAACCTCTATCTCCACACCCTTCAGATCAGATCCTCTATCTCCACATCCTTCAGATCAGAACCTTCTATCTCCACATCCTTCAGATCAGAACCTCTATCTTCACATCCTTCAGATCAGAACCTCTATCTCCACATCCTTCAGATCAGAACCTCTATCTCCACATCCTTCAGATCAGAACCTCTATCTCCACATCCTTCAGATCAGAACCTTCTATCTCCACACCCTTCAGATCAGAACCTCTATCTCCACATCCTTCAAATCAGAACCTTCTATCTCCACATCCTTCAAATCAGAACCTTCTATCTCCACATCCTTCAGTATATGGTCCATCCTATTATTGATTTTGCATCATCCCGTGCTCCTGCACTCAGTCATGTCCATGTAGGCCTGTCGCTGCGCACCATGTTTGTGAGGAATCAGATGGGGAAATGTGTGACCGTGTCCCTGGTTCTGTGTTCCCGTGTCATCTTCTTCATCTTCATGCGGCGGTTCTGGAACCAGATTTTGACTTGACGGTCAGTGAGGTTGACACTGCGAGCGATCTCCAGGCGGCGATCGCGAGTCAGATACACGTTGAAGAGGAACTCCTTTTCCAGCTCCAGGGTTTGGTATTTGCTGTAAGGACAGCGCTTCTTCCTCCCCGCCTTCGCCCACAGCCATCCACAGGACGCATCATTTTCGAATGTTGCATCCTCTGTCAAAACAAGACAAAACATTTATTTAGTGATAGATTGGCAGAGCGCGAATTCTTTGTTTTAGGATATGCACATTTCGAAAATGCTCTCCCGGGCATTACCTGGCTGATAATTTCAGTTTATGACGGGATATAATGTCACGTGACATGCCTCTCTCCCCTGTGTGTGTGTGTGTGTGTGTGTGTGTGTGTGTGTGTGTGTGTGTGTGTGTGTGTGTGTGTGTGTGTGTGTGTGTGTGTGTGTGTGTGTGTGTGTGTGTGTGTCTGTGTGTGTGTGTGTGTGTGTGTGTGTGTGCGTGCGTGTGTGTGTGTGTTGTGATAGTACAATTGTTTTGTGTTCTATTTTCTCCTCTAATTTACTGTTTGCTAGTTCTCTGGTAGTTCTCTGAAATGCAAGGTTAGTTATCACGTAGGCCTTAGCTAAAAACGACTTACATTCTACTTGGGGGTGAATAGGTTATTATCAAAAGAACAAACTATTATCAAAAGGACCAATTGAAAAATGTAGGACTACACATGAATTGATTGTGAGACTGCGTTGGCATAGGAGAGGAATAGGAATAGGTCTCACAATTCTGGTATTGAATTTAACGACTGTCGTGCCTACTGGAGTAAAATCAATTTGTCTAGAAACCCATGCGTCAAACACAAAACGAAGCTAGGCCCATGTTTGGATCAAATCTTTAACGAATCTAAATATTTTCCTATGCTTAAATTGTAAATGGACAAAAAGAAAAGTAGTAGTCTATCTGAATGTAGCAGATGATGTGAATGGTGTGTAGCCTTACGGCGAGGCATTGGCTATTGTTAAGCTAAATGATGCTAGCCTACTCAATAAATCATTATGTGGCAAAGCTCTATTCTGATTAGGCTATAGACATCAGAAGATTTCACATACAAGAAATGGGTTGTTGTTGATCCATTCATCTGTTTCACTAGGCCTATAATGACAATTCATTTTTAATATGCCAAATGCCGTTGTACAACTTATTTCGATATTTACTATTGACAAGCACGTTATAGTTGTACTTAAAAATATTATTTTGAACAAAATTACGTAATATTTGAACACTCAATGTCAAATATTGGCATGCGTGATGACTTTACAACCTGAGTTGAAATAGGTCAATATTTGGTTCATTGGTTAACGTTCGTGTTATATGATGCCTTTTTCAAATGAGAGATTTTATGGCGTCTCTCAGTGCTCATTTTACGAAACTATATTCGTGTTAGCTGTAGCATCTAGCATTGCAACAGGCAAATGGAAGCTAGCATTAGCTTTAGCCTAGATTTTATTGTGAGACTGAGTCAGTCGGTTATAGCCTACCCTCACATAAACCTGGGCCCACAATCAATTGTAGGCTACACCTAGCTAACTGTCCCTAAACACAAAGGAGTCTTCCGCTGTTTTGATGTTCAAAAGAGCGCACAGTAAAATTGAGTGCAATTTAGCCTGGCGAGGGTAGTTCCGTGCAATAAATAAATGTTGAGCAATGGCTCCCTTTGTCCTCTCCTCTCTCATCCCTATAACAGCCTTAGTAAAAAAAATCACCATGTCTCGATAGACCGGATCATGTTTTCCTGTGGCTATTGCCATGGTCGCGTTCTATCTTTTCAGAGCTTTTTTCCTTTTCATTCCATTTACCCACCTTGCGTCTCCTGTCTGGGACTTTTATCGCCCTCGGGTAAGACTGATGAGGGCTTGTCTCGCCGTAAACCTATGACTAAGTCTTCCGTGTTGGTCTGACTGGCCAGGATGATGCTGCTGCTATCGCTTCTCTGGGCTTGACACTCACTGCTGCCCAGCGCTAAGTCTTCAACAACGCGCTTGAAGTCAGTGTCTGGATATGGCAGCACCGGGAAGCTCAAGTTGCACAAATGGCGCGAGTCTGAGTGGGGAGAGCGCGGTGGATTGGTCGTGGGCAATCTGTGCACGCTGTTATTGTACTCCTGGACTTTGATCCCTGAGTATGACTGCTCCGGGCGGAAGTAGCCTTGAATTGGACCAGAACCGCCCGTCATGGAGCCCATCTCTGACATTAGTCTGGTGAAGGCAGACACGTCCGGTGACGGTTTTGAGTGGTTGTTAGGTTCCAGAAGCAAATAGGAGGAGTTGTCTTTTCTGTTTGACGCGCTGTAAGGGCACGCACTGACCTGCGGCACCCGGACCGGACTCAAGTGTGGCACGTCCCAGTTCAGTATTCCCTGGTGGTATTGGTATCGAGGCTGAGCCATTGCTTCTTGCGGCTGCAACGGCTGGTGCTGGTTCATTGTCCCGGGTATGGCCGTGTTTGGCACGGAACCACAGTTATTTTGGACACTGCAGTCCGGGTCAGAGCAGGCAGCGTGCTGGTGAGGGTGGGCAACAGAGGGGGCTCCTTTGGACGGCAGACCACGAAAGAGTTAACCAAGGACGCCGTGAAAACGAATCTCTCAGAGCTTGACATTGCTAGGACATATTTTGACGAAAAGTCTGGCGAGCAGCTTCCTGCAAGGGACCCAATAGAGTCTAGGGTTCACCGGCAGGCTCCTCCCCTTGCGGCGCTGGTTGATTCAAGTGCCTAAATCTCCTATTCCCAGAACTTCCTGTTTAATTGATTTCGTATCCATTTATTATCTTATCCGTCTTTAATTAAATTAAATGCATGTCGCCAATGTGTCAATGCAAGTAGCGGAGTTGTTTTCAAAATGGCTTCAAAATGGCAGAGATTGACATGTTATTCACTGCTAGATGGAACATCTGCATTCAATTATATTTTGGACACAGATGTGTAATTCACTCACTCGGTTTAATAATATATATACACCTGACTTGACTCTATTCCAAGCTGTATGAGCATATTCATGTGCGTTCCTAACGTGTATGATTTTATAGAATTAAAGCTTTCAAACCAGTTGTCAAAATTAAGCAGCGTTTCGTGTCGGCTACAATCCCTTGTTAAAATGGCAAATTTATCAGTCAGATTTATGCCTATAAATTCGACGAAATGTGCAGCAATGTCATACACATTACAATAGTTATTAGCTCAAATGCACGCCTAACAATAGCCTATCACTTACATCATTACGCACAAACATTACTACCTTACGCACAAATATTATGACCTTATATCATATTTTAAATGGATGATTACTTCATACTTTGTTCAATCACACACTTATTTGTGTTTTAGTACAGGTAATATACAGTACCTTAGCCATGGCTCCTTATAACCTAATGAGTCATTGCTGTTGATTATTTATATTCTGTAAACGTTGTTCATTATTTGTACATAAACCCCCCAGCTTTAAAGACAATCTTGAATTTTTCCAACTATGGATAAAATATATAAGGACTCTACATTCATCTTGTAAATGTGTTTTTAACGCTGTATTGTTTAGTAATAATACAATAATGATAGCAATAGTAACAACTAAGGCCTATAGTTACAACATAAATAGTCAAAATGTTCTTACCTTCTTAGCAGCACATTGCAAATCTACAATTGTTTCGTTTTTAATAAATGAAGAGTACCCGTCACACACATTCCTAAAACATGATGAAATTGCTTTCTTTCTTTTATGTAAAGTATTATTTCAGTCACACCTATAGACACTTAAATTTGGCATGAAAACAATCATTTAATTCAGGACTGTCTTTCATATTTAGCTAGAGGATAGGCCTATTGTGGGCACACGAACGAGCTGAAGTAAAAACTAACTGTATAATTTTCGATATAGGCTATCTAGTATTACATGTTTGAAATTCCAAGAAAGTAAATGTCACGGCCCACAATCAGGGTTACAATTAAGCCTCAAATTGTAATAATATTATATATTTTTTGAGCGGCAACATTTTAATGCATTAGGCAATATGGCCAAAGAAAATAGCTGGCATAGCAGGTATGTTTAATTTCGAAACACGTGCGTAAATTCTGAATTTAGAAACAAGTAAAAACATCTGTATGTCTCAACGATAGACTTACACGTACTCTTTGGTGCCCAAGTATGCGCAAAATATGTATCCTAAATAGGCAGGCCTAGTGTTCATTCAACAAGGCCCACTCAGTGGAGTAGTCTACAGCAATGATGTGAAAGGTTTGATGAAGAAAAATAAGATTTAAGGGACACTGGGCATGTTGAAAATTGACTGAGAATACAGATACTTCTGAATGCATATAACGGTTATAGTTAAAACCGAGGTTACTAAAACAAAGGGAAATTAGAAAGGTTTGGAAATCTCCCCGAGCAAAAATCCTTTGTGGCCTCCAGATGTCGCTGTACAGTTGAATCAAATCGAAGGGCTCATGCCACGTCGAATGCACACGTTGAATATTGGGTACAGATATAATATTGTGAGTTTGTAGGGCCTAAAGGTTTATACGCCTTTCTTGATGTTCTGCGTTTACAGGCTAACTAATACCATATGTTGGCTTTGGACAGACAACAAAGACTGCGTGCAACTAATACATAAATATGTAGCCTAATTCTTACAGTTCACTAAACTGTATAGAACTGATCAAAACCAAAAGGTCCATGTGCTATAACCATATTTCGTACGTATGAAACACATAGCTAAGAAACATAACTAGTCCAACTAGCCAATCGGGTAACAGCTCATTTTCTTTCTCGTCAACCAATAGGCCCTTGCGACTGTCCATTTGATAGACATTTTAGATTCGTTGCAGGTAATCGTTTTGCTAAAAAACTCATTGGTCAAAAAAAGCGCTATTGCAAACTGATAGACTTTATCATAAATATTAGGCTATTAGCCTACACATGTTGAGGTCAGACTTCGACAGAAGAATACATAAGAACCGTGTCTGAGGGAAAATATGTCCTATATTAGAAGAAAAAAAACGTTAAACTGAGAATTGAGTTAAAAGGTTGTATAAAACGTTTGCATGGGCGCAAAACGACCATTGCTACTGCTACCGCGTTAGTATTGCATAGGCCTGCAAATGTGTCCTTAAACATAGGTCTGTCTATACAACTTTAAAAGCATCACCTATGTTTAAATTGTTTACATTCTATATAATTGAACTATTCTACAGTAGGCCTACGCTACATCATTCAATGTGGCTTTAACTTGCACTGCACACGTAGCATCGTGGGATGAACGTTGATGCATATGGCATGGTGCAAGTAGGTAGTCAATAACAACAATAAGCTATGGGAAGACGTATTAGCCTACAGTAAAACTGCACTCAAAAAAAGTAACCTAAGCTTACTAGACTTCGAGGATGTTGACGTATGACAAACATTATTGGTTTAAAGCTATAGGCCTCTTGATGCTAAACCAAACGAATTTGTATCTTCCTTCACAAAAGATAAACCGATAGTTTCCCAGACACAACAGTTTTGACGCTGACAACGCCAGTCTAACCCGGCTGTTTACTTTTTGTCTGGCGGGCTGCACTAAAGCAAATAAACATTTGTGTGGGAACTTGGAATGACGGCCATGTCCTAGGAGCCCAGATAGAAGACTATTCTACAGGCAAAGCACGATTTAAGCCCCTACTTTTTCTTGTGCAACGAAGGCCCGACGATTTACATATTCCTAACATTCCTTTTTCATAATCACAAAGAATTGCTCTCCAAATTCTGAGAGGAACATCGGTGAAACTCCTTTAACTGTATCCATGACTACGGAGCCCCCAGATTGCTGTAACGTTTTACAACTGAGAAAGGCTCTAAATAGTATGCCACTGCTCTGGAAGGTAATGGAATCGATCTTATGCAGATATTTCCTCTCAAAGGCTGATTCTTTTAAAGACGAATCCGTGCAACGATAGTTTTTTGAATGAAAATAGAATTGTGAGTGCATAACTTGCTGAGAATAGTAGAATAGTGCATTAGTAGAATTAAACCATATTATAACGAGCTGTTTTGCATATCTTATAATCAGCACAAGGCGAAAGTCTAACCTTGAGGTTGGAAGGTCGAGCACCTCCACTAGAGTTGAGTGCATGGGCTACATTACTGGAAATGGCTATTCATAGGCTATGTGCTACTCACTTGGCTTTATCTAAATTCCTCAACAGAAAACGAGTCAATGTTTTCCAGCATGGGGCCTTTGCCAAATTACCGACACAGGTATTGATATACCTGTTTGTCTGGTGTTGACGAAATCAAGTTGTCTATTCGTAGTCTAGGGTTGAAAAAAATTCGAATAGCATAACGTTAGTAGGCTAGGCCCATGAGCAGGCTATGGTAAATAATGACAATAGGAGTTTAAAATATTTTCCAGTGTGCTTACCTACCTCACAATTTTTCCAAATTCGGAATCTCCTCAGTTTTTCTTCATTACGACTGGTCACGCAATTGATACAAAAAAAGAGGCTATTGGAACTGAAAGTTTAGGTTCAATACTGTACAAATCTTCAGACGTGCACACTTTTGAAAGACTATCTGAAAATAGATCTAGCATCCTCTCTGCAAAAGACAAGAGAAATAACCCACTAGGCAAAAACTGGTAGAATCAACGTTGTTTCACGTCATTTAAAAAAAAAAACTAAAACAATGTGATGACGTTGGATCAACGTGGAAAACTGATTGGATTTGCAAAAAGTCATCAATGTAAGGGAATTTCATTTTTTTTCACTCAACTTTTAACCTAAATCCAATGACATGGTGACATGTTTTGTTGATTTCACGATACATTCGAGTTAGTTGACAACTCAACCAAATGTAAATGAAAATTACACGTTAAACGGACGTCTGTGCGCAGTGAGAACTATAGTAAGTGGTTGACTTTGGGACATACGGCCATGGACAAACCCACATGCAACTTCTGCTAACAATTACAAGTTTCCTGTGCCGTAAACCAGAAATAGAATGCCACATTTGAACTTTAACAAGTCTCATCTGGCAGATTACAATTTTGGCATCTAACGCATGATTGGAAGTGCAGAGTAGTCGTTCAATATGAAATCCTCATTTTATATTTAAAAAGCTGAAATAAGAAGGTGAAAACTAAACAACACGGAATAGATTGTCTTGTGCGTAATGCAGGGCGTTTCACACACTAAGAACAGTATATTATATACTGTAGTGCTATGTATTTCATCATTTTCAAACAGAACTTCAACAAAGTATCAACATTCTGCAAGGACCGAGATATTTCAATACCCTGCATCTAGTCACCAATAGGTTTTAAAGCATGAAGCAGGCGTGTATCCTAACTTTACATTTCACCAATCTTTACAAATAAACCCATTAGTATTGTTCATACTTGTATTGTTGTGGTAAATATTACAATTTTAAAACAACACCAATAGTATTGTTGTTTGTAGTATTGTTGTCTGTTATTTTAAGGATCATCGTTATTATTGTTATCATTACTATTACTATTATTATCATTATTATTATTGTCATAACTCGAAAACGAGGAGAGGCGAGAGAAGAAGACAAGTAAATTGATTGTTATTTGTTATTGTTATTTATTTATTATTATTAAGGTGCTTGCTTCTTAGTAGTGGGGTGTTCATTGTGTAGAAGACAATGTAATTTCATGTTTATAAATATATTTCAGAACAGCATGCTTTAAATCATTTGTGTTGCGTGATGAGTTATCCTTTCAAATGTCAATGTATTAATTCTATATAATTTGCATTGACGTCACCATTAGCACAATCAAAATGAGATGGACTCAATCTAAACGTATTTCCCGTTAATATGCTATGTATTTCAAAATTGCTCCGTATTTTAGATTTTGTAGAAACCATCTTATTTAGCCCACGAATATATGAACATTTAAAAATCTGCAAAGAGCTATGCTTTTGAATTAATACTTTGAGTTGAAATACTGTTAACCAAGACCAATAAACGAGACTTGACTGTTGGAGAGAACGTCTGCCTTCGGTGTGCAATACTATACTATGACCAGAAGGTGACAGTGTTGCCTAACTTTGACTCCTGTATTTATTTTAATTTAACCTTCATTTTTATCAGGGAGTCATACTGAGACCAAGGTTTCTTTTACAGGTGAGCCCTGAATGACATAAATTACAGAAAATACACAAATCAATGTAAATACAAAAATGCAAGCAGAACGAAAAACAAGGTCATGAAAAACAAACACAGTCATCGGCAATAAGGCCCTCAATCAGCTTTCTGAATTGCCCCAGAGGCACCAAAACATCACATGTAAGAACATTTTGAAGATTGTTCCACAAATAAGGTGCAAGAAAACTAAAAGCTGATTTATGTATGCAAAAGTTTGCAGTGGAAGGTACTGGTGTCTGCCCCAAAACAATAAGTCGGTGAAAATCTACTCTCTTTTCATTCGACATTACTGATATATTTTGCACCCTTTAAAGCTTGAATCCTTAATTGAAATAATAACAAAGCCAACACCCCGCCTCTGTTTTGGAAAAAAAAACTCAGGGATGGGCCTGGAGAAGTGTAACCACTATCAAATTCATAGACAGGTATGGATGCAAGGACTGACCATCCATGATGTCAAAATGGTCGTTTTAACCATGCTATACGGTGTTTATTTACATTTACATTGTTTACAAACATTGGAGTAAAACAAGCTTATATTTTGGGTTCTGATGGGATACAACCACTGAAATAAGCTCATGAGGCATTTAAGTTGTATTCTTCAAGAATCAATGGGTATATATTGTCAATTTATAAGTCCAAAAATGGATGTAGCAACTAAGGATACTAGCTTTAATCACAAATGCCCAGATATAGATATTTAAGTTTCACTGCAGCATCTGTATATAAATGAGGCCTATGATGGACACAGTAAACAGACTGTCCATGGAGATTAACAACCAAACATTGTTTTACACAAGAACAAATGTGAAAAGCAGACTCATCACAGATGTTGTCTACTCCATCCAGGGCCGGCTCTAGCCTTTTGGGGCCCTAAGTAATATTTGGTTGGGGGGTCCCCCTTCCAAGCGGGCAACATTTTTTGTGACAGAAGAGAAAAAATGTATGTTTTCAAGTTAATTTCCTGCAATTCTATACATTTTGCCATGACTTATGCCATGCGTGAGAGTGACTAACAAAATCAATGGGGCCCCCTGGAGGTCAGGGCCCTTGGGCACATGCCCTGCATGCCCGGTGTGTACTATGATTAAGTTTAGATAACTGGCTAGACTAACTTACCAATGTAAAAATTGGAAGCTGACATGGCTAATTGAGTGACTGTCAGTGACTAACAAAACAAGACAAAAACTGCTGATGCACAACCAAATTTCGATCTGACTAGCTTGCACACTTTTGGCTCAAACATTTATGATTTGGATGGTCTGCTTGCAATTAGCATATTAATCCAAATAATATGGCCAAAATCTTGCTTAACAATGACACCCTGTGCAGAGACTCTCTTCCAACATGTTGATATATCAGACCACAATAAACGTGGTTTTAAACTCAACCCACAATTTTATCAAGGGCACTTTCAATGTCATTCAAAAAATCTTCCTCTTTCCTTCATTGTTCCATTCTCTCTATCTGTCCACAGCCCTTAGATGTACTGTTCTGGTGTGCCCCTCTGCAGTGGGAGAGAAAGATGCAATGATGGGTCCACTATGAACCATCATTCACAATCTCTCTGGAATCCAGGAGGACCGAGACATTGTTTGGTTATTACTTCAGCTTGAAAAAGGCTGTGATGAAATAAACATGCTGATAAAAATGTTGTATTTTTTTTAATTCACCTTCATTTAACCAGGTAGGCCAGTTGAGAACAACTTCTCATTTACAACTGCGACCTGGCCACGATAAAGCAAAGCAGTGTGACAAAAACAACAACACAGAGTTACACATAAACAAATGTACAGTCAATAACACAAAATAAAATAAAAATAGAAAGAATCTATGTACAGCGTGTGTCACGCTCTGACCTAGGAGAGCTGTGTTTTCTCTGTTTAGCTAGGCCAGGGTGTGATAGGTGGGTGGGCATTCTATGTTTTGTGTTCTATGTTTTGGCCGGGTATGGCTTCCAATCAGAGGCAGGTGTCTATCGTCGTCTCTGATTGGAAGCCATACTTAGGCAGCCTGCTTTTCCTTTGTTGTTGGTGGGTAGTTGTTTTCCGTTTTGTCTATGTACCTGACGGAACTGTTGGCTGTCGTTTTTGTTATTTTGTTTAAGTGTTATCATAAATAAAGCAAATATGAGCACTTTACACGCTGCGCCTTGGTCCGCTTTCGACGACCCTTGTGACAGAACTACCTACCACCAATGGACCAAGCAGCATGCACTCACCAGGAGGATGAGCAGGACCAAGCAGTATGGCTCAGAGGAGTGGACCTGGGAGGAGATCCTGGATGGCAAAGGATCCTAGACGTGGGAGGAGATCCAGGCCAGAAGGGATCGCCTCCCATGGGAACAGGTGGAAGCAGCGAGGGAGGTACAGCGTCGAGATCAACGGCTAGGCAAGCAACAGGAGGCCGAGAGGCAGCGGCAAAACATTTTTGGGGAGGGGCACACGGGTAGATTGGCGAAGGCGAGGTTAAGACCTGAGCCAACTCCCCGTGCTTACCGTGGGGAGCGAGTGACTGTAGAAGCACCGTGTTATGCGGTGGTGCGCACGGTGTCGCCCATGCGCACTCACAGCCTGGTGCGCTCGGTGCAAGCTCCTCACCGTTGCCGGCAGCCAGGGAGAAGTGCACCAGTTCAATGTATCTGGTCTCCAGTGCGTCTCTCGGCTCGGTTATCCTGCACCTGCTCTACCCACGGTACCCCTCATTCACCAGCACGGCCCAGTTCGTCCTGTACCAGCGCTTCGCCCTTGCCGGGCTATAATCAACATCGAGCCAGGACGGATTGTGCCAGCCCTAAGCGCCAGACCTCCAGTGCGCCTCCAAGGCCCAGTGTACCCTGTGCCTGCTCCGCGCACTCTCCCTCCAGTGCGCCACCATAGCCCAGTACGTCCTGTGCCTGCTCAGCGTACTCTCCCTCCAGTGCGCCACCATAGCCCAGTACGTCCTGTGCCTGCTCCTCACACTCTTCCTCCAGTACGCCTCCATAGCCCAGTACGGCCAGTGCCTGCTTTGAGCACGCGGTCCTCAGTGTGTCTCCCAAGTCTGGTGAGACCGGGTTCCAGCTCCCCGTAGGAAGCCTCCAGTGATGATCAATGGTCCAAACTTCCAGCGATAATCCATGGCACGAAGCCTCCAGTGATGATCCATGGCCCGGAGCCTGTAGGGATGATCCATGGCACAAAGCCTCCAGTGATGATCCATGGCCCGGAGCCTGTAAAGATGATCCATGGCACGAAGCCTCCAGTGATAATCCATGGCCCGGAGCCTGTAGGGATGATCCATGGCACGAAGCCTCCAGTGATAATCCATGGCCCGGAGCCTCCAGTGATGATCCATGGCACAAAGCCTCCAGTCATGATCCATGGCGCGGAACCAGTAGTGATGATCCATGGCACGGAGCCTGCAGCGAAGGTCCCCAGTCCGGAACCTACAGAGACGCTCTCCAGTCCGGAGCCTCCAGCAACGCTCTCCAGTCCGGAGCATCTAGCGACGCTCCTCAGCACCGAGTCTTCAGCGGCGGCCTGCAGCCCAGAGCCTCCGGCGCTGATCCACGGTCTGGTTCCTCCGGCGACACAGAAGCGGGGGGATCAGCGGGCGGTGTGGGGGCTACGCCCCGAACCAGAGCCGCCGCCAATTATAGATGCCCACCTGGACCCTCCCCAATAGGTTCAGGTTTGCGGCCGGGAGTCCGCACCTTTGGGGGGGGAGGGGATACTGTCACGCTCTGACCTAGGAGAGCTGTGTTTTCTCTGTTTAGCTAGGCCAGGGTGTGATAGGTGGGTGGGCATTCTATGTTTTGTGTTCTATGTTTTGGCCGGGTATGGTTTCCAATCAGAGGCAGGTGTCTATCGTTGTCTCTGATTGGAAGCCATACTTAGGCAGCCTGTTTTTCCTTTGTTGTTGGTGGGTAGTTGTTTTCCATTTTGTCAGTGTACCTTACGGAACTGTTGTCAGTCGTTTTATTGTTTTGGTTCGAGTGTCTTCATTAAAAGTTTAAATATGAGCAGTATACACGCTGCGCTTTGGTCTACTCATTTCGACGCATGTGACAGCGAGTGCAAATGTAGAAGAGTAGGGAGGTAGGCAAGAAATAGGCCATCGAGGCAAAAATAATTACAACTTAGCATTAATACTGTAGTGATATATGTGCAGATAATGTGCAAGTAGAGATACTGGGGAGCAAAAGAGCAAGAGGGTAAGTAATAATATGGGGATGAGGTAGTCGGGTGTGCTACAGTGAGGGAAAAAAGTATTTGATCCCCTGCTGATTTTGTACGTTTCCCACTGACAAAGAAATGATCAGTCTATAATTTGAATGGTAGGTTTATTTGAACAGTGAGAGACAGAATAACAACAAAAAATCCTGAAAAACGCATGTCAAATGTTATAATTCATTTTCATTTTAATGAGGGAAATAAGTATTTGACCCCTCTGCAAAACATGACTTAGTATTTGGTGGCAAAACCCTTGTTGGCAATCACAGAGGTCAGTCGTTTCTTGTAGTTGGCCACCAGGTTTGCACACATCTCAGGAGGGATTTTGTCCCACTCCTCTTTGCAGATCTTCTCCAAGTCATTAAGGTTTCGAGGCTGACGTTTGGCAACTCGAACCTTCAGCTCCCTCCATAGATTTTCTATGGGATTAAGGTCTGGAGACTGGCTAGGCCACTCCAGGACCTTAATGTGCTTCTTCTTGAGCCACTCTTTTGTTGCCTTGGCCGTGTGTTTTGGGTCATTGTCATGCTGGAATACCCATCCACGACCCATTTTCAATGCCCTGGCTGAGGGAAGGAGGTTCTCACACAAGATTTGACGATACATGGCCCCGTCCATCGTCCCTTTGATGTGGTGAAGTTGTCCTGTCCCCTTAGCAGAAAAACACCCACAAAGCATAATGTTTCCACCTCCATGTTTGACGGTGGGGATGGTGTTCTTGGGGTCATAGGCAGCATTCCTCCTCCTCCAAACACGGCGAGTTGAGTTGATGCCAAAGAGCTCCATTTTGGTCTCATCTGACCACAACACTTTCACCCAGTTGTCCTCTGAATCATTCAGATGTTCATTGGCAAACTTCAGACGGGCATGTATATGTGCTTTCTTGAGAAGGGGGACCTTGCGGGCGCTGCAGGATTTCAGTCCTTCACGGCGTAGTGTGTTACCAATTGTTTTCTTGGTGACTATGGTCCCAGCTGCCTTGAGATCATTGACAAGATCCTCCAGTGTAGTTCTGGGCTGATTCCTCACCTTTCTCATGATCATTGCAACTCCACGAGGTGAGATCTTGTATGGAGCCCCAGGCCGAGGGAGATTGACATTCTTTTGTGTTTCTTCCATTTGCGAATAATCGCACCAACTGTTGTCACCTTCTCACCAAACTGCTTGGCGATGGTCTTGTAGCCCATTCCAGCCTTGTGTAGGTCAACAATCTTGTCCCTGACATCCTTGGAGAGCTCTTTGGTCTTGACCATGGTGGAGAGTTTGGAATCTGATTGATTGCTTCTGTGGACAGGTGTCTTTTATACAGGTAACAAACTGAGATTAGGATCACTCCCTTTAAGAGTGTGCTCCTAATCTCAGCTCGTTACCTGTATAAAAGACACCTGGGAGCCAGAAATCTTTCTGATTGAGAGGGGGTCAAATACTTATTTCCCTCATTAAAATGCAAATCAATTTATAACATTTTTGACATGCGTTTTTCTGGATATCTTTGTTGTTATTCTGTCTCTCACTGTTCAAATAAACCTACCATTAAAATTATAGACTGATAATTTCTTTGTCAGTGGGCAAACGTACAAAATCAGCAGGGAATCAAATACTTTTTTCCCTCACTGTATTTACAGATTGGCTATGTACAGGTATAGTGATCGGTAAGCTGCTCTGACAGCTTATTGTTAAAATTAGAGAGGGAGATAAAAGAATCCAGCTTCAGAGATTCTTGCAATTCGTTCCAGTCATTGGCAGCAGAGAACTGGAAGGAAAGGGGGTCAAAGGAAGTGTTGGCTCTGAGGTATTTGACCAGTGAGCTGAGATAAGGCGGGGCTTTACCTAGCAAAGACTTATAGATGGCCTGGAGCCAGTGGGTTTAGCAACAGATATGTAGTGAGGGCCAGCCAACGAGTGCATATAGGTCGCAGTGGTGGGTAGTATATGGGGCTTTGGTGATAAAACGGATGGCACTGTGATAGACTACATCCAGTTTGCTGAGTAGAGTGTTGGGGGCTATTTTGTAAATGACATCACCGAAGTCAAGGATCGGTAAGATAGTCCGTTTAACGAGGGTAAGAGCATATTCATAAAGTATTTCCCTTGGTTTCCACTTTGCCTACTTGTCATGCATGCAGTATATGATTTGTACATGTTATTCATTTTAACAAAGGCCCAATATCTAATAAACTGCATTCTGAATGGAAACAGTGTTTTAGTCATGTTTAGCCTGTTGGGCATATTGTTGTCTCTGTGCATCAAATGTACATCACACTTAAACATTATGAAGAATTACACTGTGTATATTATACTGTACATGGCCTACAGTAGGCCCTACCAGCACCTGTGATAAGCAATCAAACATCGACATGTAAAGATGATGATAGGCAACCCGTGATCTCATGATGGATGAATTACCAACTTCTAGGACTGACTAACACTGATACTTATAAATAATCCACTACACCAGTTGATTAATTCAAAATCATGCAAAACGCATGTAGGCATTTAGGACTACTTCTCAAAATGGAAGCAAAACTGCACAATGCGAAGAAGTATTTTCCAATACCTCCTGAGTTTTATTTTTCATTCATATATATTTGGTGACAGCCAATCTAGATCATTGGACAAGGGTGAAGTATTTTATAGTTGTGTATTTCAGTGACTCTGTTGCCTCCGACAGACAATTAAGATGGGGAACACACGCTCAATGTCCTGGGTGCCTATCAGAGCGAGAACAATTCAATAAAGAGCCTTCCTGTAAAACGAGCTGCCTATGTCGTCACTGGGAAGAAATCGTAAAACACTAGGCCGTTCTCTAATCAGAGGCTCTCGCTTCAAGATCTCGTTTGACCTTGAGTAACCGTGAAAGCAGACAAAACCAAGAAATGATCTTCTGTCTGTGTAAAGTATAGTTTCTATAACTCTCCTTATTTTATTTGATGTCAAATCCCGATCTAAAGATTTGTATATTTGGTTTGTGAGTGCGGTCTGTGCACAATTCCCTTGAAGGAAAATTCTTCCACCGACCTCATGGGTAGCCTACTAGTGGACGTTTAATGCAACTATCTGTTTGCATGTCACTCAAAACGACGCAAGATGGCAGAAGAGAGCCGACTTACTGAAGAGAAGGATGTTGCACAAAAGTGCCTGTCTCTTTGACTATGCATACGAATTCATATCAAATGTAGCAATCATATTTTAACACAACTATATTCTACAAGTTTATAGTGCAGCCTAGAAGTGCATAAACAATTTTAAACACTTAGGCTACCCCGACAAGAAGTCCAAATTAAGCCTTCCTGCTTTACTAAGCGATTAGGAAATAGGCTATAAATATGAATACAATTTGAATACATTATTTACTTTATCATGTCAATTATCAAGCATTACACTGCAAACAATCATGAGTTGGCTAACTCATAACAAGGCTAGCACAAAATTGCAATTTTACATACAGAAAAAAAGAGAAAACACTGAAGTTCTTTAGGTCCCAAAAAAGTATTCATGATTCATGAAGATTAATCGGTACGTGCGTGAAGCTAATGATAACTTGTTGAATGTCAGAAAATATAGGCCTAAGCTCTGTGTCTGGGAGCACAAAATATGCCCATATCATTTGAGTATTCAATTGCAAAATCCTATTTCAAAAAAGGACAATTAAACATCCATAAAATAAGAAAGCTTCTGCTGTATACTTTTTTCGATAGATATTATTGCTGGAAATTACTTTTTACAAGGTGAACAGGGAAGAGAGAAATTCAGCTCGAGGTAGGTCGACTCAAGAACAACTTAGATCATACATAAATACGTTTTTACCATTTTCATCTGATCCTCTTGTATTGTTCCGAATAGATTACGTAGGACCAGATCAAATACAACATTTTAATCAAGATTTGAAAAAACTCAAAATCGGAATTGTATACAATGCATATTATTGTCTTGGTTAAAAAAGCAATAGGATAAATAAACAGCTATTGTCTTTGAACCACTAGCAAAGCCTCTAGAGATACTTCATGCGACAATAAGAGCAAATATTTTTAAGAATGCAAAATTACAACCCAGCATTTATGTTTTCCAGCAAAATCTGAGGTATTTGACATGACACAGCATATGCCTAGGCATAACAAAAAATTGCACATTTCGACGGATGCATAAGAACCCGCATTGTAAAATTTAGACAGTAGCTCTTTCAGTAGCCTAGATTTTTCATTATAAGAAGTGTGTGTGCAGTAGTT
This sequence comes from Salmo trutta, assembly GCF_901001165.1. Lineage (NCBI taxonomy): Eukaryota > Metazoa > Chordata > Actinopteri > Salmoniformes > Salmonidae > Salmo > Salmo trutta. Next base: position 45,183,195 of record NC_042957.1, read on the forward strand.
ATTGATCATTTATCATTTTACTGTGGCCTATCGCTTTCTATATTCAGGCTAAATGTATTAACAGTTCAACAACTTTCAATTGTAATCGATTGGTCATATTGAAACTTGCATTTGCGAGTCTCTCTCTCTCTCTCTCTCTCTCTCTCTCTCTCCAGACCTAATAAGGCTAAATGAGTCTTTGTTTACGCACTTATCGAAATAAAGAAATTGGTAGCATATTACGTTTAGAATTTATATCACAGAACCATTAATATTCCATGAATATAATATAAGATTAATATAACGTTGTCTATATATCTTAAACCTGCACAATTCTGAAGTTGTACAACAATGTGTATCCCAATTTAGGCTCATTTAAGGGTTTATAACCCGGGAAGCTATTGTCTACCGAAAAAAAACTGTGATCAATTATGACTGTAGAGAATGAATTAACCGAAGTACAGGTTATTAACGATTTTGTGTGTTATTGTTTTGGAAAAACGTTAAAAAACACAATGGCCTGCAAAAACCACAATAAATATATCAGGCCATTTTGTGAACTGCGGTTTCGCTGCTACACTCCAACACCTGGCATCAACACTTGTCCATTATACACCACCGCCCCCGAGAGCAATGTCTGGCGTGAGGTGTTGACAAACCACCCACGTCATGATACAAAATTCCCTTTTTACTGGCCATCAAAATATGGAATTGGCGACCAGAAAATGCGAGTAAGGTCAATTTGGCCTCGGCTTCTAACACGCTGCTGATTCGCGTAGGGCACCTCTGCACTCTGGCGCAGCCCAACACATCTGGACCACATCCACGCCGATGCCAGCGGGCTAGTCTACTGGGCTGCTAAAAACATCCACGCCTTTCATGACGATTCTAGTTACACAACTCATCCAGATGTACCGAGTCAGATTTTAATACGTGTGCAAGGCATGGAGCAAGGTTGAAGGGATAGTTTATCCAAATTACAAAATTACACATTGGTTTCCTTACCCTGTAAGCAGTCAATGGGCAAGGTATGAGAGCAATCCATGCTTCGGTTTAGTTTCCCTGGCACTGTTTCCACATGCTAATGTTTTTGAATTCGTGGCACAAATCCCATTCAAGTCATGGGACCGATATCAGCATTTCTTGCCCATCATGTCCAAATCATCCAAAGTATCTCAAATGATGTGTGAAGGTCAACAAAGTCACTTTTAGATGTTTTGAACAAAATGCTAATATCCGTCCTATGTCATGAATGGCATTTGTGCCACAAATGCTAAAACATTCGCACGTGGAAAGAGAAACTAAACCAAAGCATGGATTTCTGTCATATGTAAGGAAACCAACGTGTCATTTTGTGATTTGGGTGAACTGTTCCTATAAGGAGATCTCCACACAACAGGTCAAGGTGAAAGATGGAGGTTGTTGCTTACAATGACCTAATCAACATGGTAGATATAGCTATATTTGTGTTATTCGGTTCCGATACACGAAATGTTTAAAATTATTTTTGCAATTGTAGGCCATGAGTTAACCTGTAAAGCCATATATGATTATTGACAATACATTCAGCATAATGTTATTGAAATTAATTATTGGTGAGCTAAATATATCCAAATGTAGCTAACAGTTATAACATAATAACTAGGCTCTAAAACTGGAGGTCGGTGCGTAAATGATTTCAATGACAGGGAAAATAACGGAACCAATAGTTAGCCCAGTACAATGCAGAACGTTGCCTCACTTTCTTCCTAAACCAACTCCGATTTATAAGGTCCACATAATTGTAGTGCCCCGTAAAATCTCACAGATGAGTTGTGTGTTGCATGCCAATACAATTGGTTATTTTACTGCGTAGTCTTAAAGTTATGTTGATCCCGGTTTAAGTAGGCGGGCTTTTCCTCTCAATCCGAACGATGCTGTGATGTGGTTCCATTGCGCGGGGGTGGGCTGGTGATCATTAGCGAGTTCATTAGAGAGTTCCAACTCGTGTTCCTGTTTGTCAACACCAACACATCTCCCTCTGCTCCCAGAGCCCCTGGCGACATAAGAAAAGAAAGCATAAACCTAACCAGATTCAAGATATACACTGAGTTGCCTCGCGCATGGCCAAAATGCAGGCCAAGTCCATGCTGTCACCCTTTAGTATAATTTCCTGTCAAATTATTTTCAGTATAGTCTTTATTCATCTTAAATATTGTTAATTTCTTTCCCTGTAAGTAGCCTAGCCTTGTCTTCCAAAGCTCCATTTATTCAGCCATATCCGGTAGCTGAAAATATAATAGTCTAGGCCTGGTTGAATGTGTCTATCCAAAAGTCCCTTTGCTGGCGTATGGGCCTATCAATAACCTTTGGCATGACACTATGCAAGGAAGGTAAATAATGGCATACGAATAGATACCTAACATGACGAGAGGCGTATCAATGAATCTGAATGACTCTCCTTTACAAGTGTAATGTCAGTAAGTAAGTATCCAGCTATTGGCTAGGAGTTTGTTAGCTTAATGGTAATATGTGGCGGGCGTATGTGACATAAAACAAATACCTAAAATAGTTTTAAAACAGAGTTATTGGTTGCAATTATCACTGTTACTTGCATATAACTAGTTCAAGATACAGACCTACAATAAACATTACAATAGCCCTACGCTTTTTAGGATTTCATTTTTAAATAATTATTACAGAGCTAACATGCCTAATAATAATGATACTATGTTGGATACATCTAGGGTAAACAGATACATTGTTGAAAACGATAGACGTGTGTGACTTTTGAGCATCTACACAGTGCTTAGGCCAACAATTTGTTTTGCTCAGCAACAAAAAAAAAGACATTTCAATCCTAAAATTTGGTGAGGCCATATTCTAGTGAGCCGTTCAAAATAACCCATTTGACCACATGTATGGGCAGTAAACTTTAGCACGTGCACCGGCAGGAAATATTTGCAGTTGAGTTCATACCCTATTGGACTAGTGTTGGCAGCAGCTGATGTGGTTGTTAGAAACATCACTTGTTTCTACAATCTATAGGCCCTTTATTAAAGCACACATTTGGGGAAATTTTAGCTCAGCTACAGTTTAGCTACAGTTTATCAGTGTTATGCCTTTTTAAACGGGTCGTTAGGTGGTGATTTTCAGCGATGATCTTTTCCCACAATATGTTCTTACATATATATATATTGTTTATCTTTGTAAATATTGTATATTTACTTAACCTTTATTTAACTAGGCAAGTCAGTTAAGAACAAATTCTTATTTACAATGACGGCCTACCGAGGAACAGTGGGTTAACTGACTTGTTCATGGGCAGAACGACAGATTTTTACCCTGTCAGCTCGGGGATTAAATCCAGCGGCTACCTGCCGCCCCAAATATATACATATCGTCAAAGTTTTTATGTGATTTTGACCTTGTCCACATTTTTGCCTATATGGGGATGCAGGTCTTATTCTCAATTCATTAAACCATGTAGGCCTATGTGTCACCTTGCAGCTCAGGGAGCTCAGACTGAGCTGACCACTATTACTAGGTGCATTGTTGGAGGCCTGGTGTGTAGAGTCATTTCCTCTTCCTCCTGCATGCAGCGGACACCTTTTGAGCCTCAGGTCCATTGACCACCTCTGTCCAGACAAGGGCCAGACTACTTACTGTTTACAAGATGTCTCAAGTTCAACTGCAAAGTCCACCGTGTAACAAAAGACTGTCCGCAATGCAGACTAGGGGGAGGAGGAGTCTGCAAAGTGAAAGAGTGTAGTAAACTGTGGGGGGGTTGGGGGGGCTGGACGTGAACTTGAGAGAGAAGAGTCTGGCATTCTAGAAATGAAGCATGCTCTTGGGACGGCCAGTTGGAGGGATTATGACCTGGAAGTCATCGCGGGATAGAGCTTGGACTCTCCTTCTTGTCTTCAAGCCAGCCACCAAAAGCACTGTCAAAACATTCATATTTTAACATCGACAGATTGACATATTAATTTGCAATCTGCCTTGTTTAAAATTAAAAAAAAAAAAAAAACTATTTTAAAGCATACTCAGGAGGTTCAAAGGTTAGCCTGAGTGGCCGAATGTCTCAAATCTAAAATAGGCCTAACGTTACCATGTCCAGAAACATTTAATAGAATTAAGTCGTTTCAATAGGTTAACAATTATTAAACTGCTTTATTTCATTTAACTTTGTGTAACTTTCCTATCGCAGTAGTTCATATTTTCAGACAAAATACTCAAATGGAAAATAGGCGTATTAAAATATATATTTTACATTTGCTTCCAAATACCCGTCAATTTTCACAGACATAAACATTGTCCCTGTCAAATAAATCGAGTAAAGTAAAGTATGATATTAAAGCATACATGTATAGCCAATATGTGACATAGCCTGTCCTATCCATAAATTCGTTTTGAGCGTCACACTTTGAAATGGCACTTTCTCCAGAGTTGGAATGCTGTGTGATGATGATAAGATCTGTTGCCTACTTCAAAAAGCCACGACATGCTATTCTTTACGGTTATGTTTAAAGTTACACCTCGGTGAATCTTGAGCAAAGATATAGGCTATACTCCTAACACTAATATTGTATTGGTATTTGGGTATAAAGCACACTCAAGTCCCGGAGCGTTTGAGTTATGAGAATATTTTGAGAATTCTCTAAAAGTGTCTATATTTCACCAACGAGAGAAGTACATGCCTATGTGGCGTGTCAACTGACTTTAAAACAGAGCACAGCAAAAAGAAAACAACAGGACGATGCAAAGGTGATGATGTAAAGCGTTTGAATAACGAAGCACCTTTTACACCCTGACTAATCTAGACCGGCGTTAAGAGTAGTATGCAGCCGGAGCGCGCCTTAGCTCTGCTCACCATCCAACAATTAAACTGTTCTGAACCGGACAGATACGTAAATCACGTCTCAAAAGACTGTAAAACAGATTATAGTACGTAAAATTGCTTATCCAAGCGAGTGAACATTCGGATAATATTATTTCATACAGTTACGCAGGAGGATAGCCACTATGAGGTCTTCTCAACACGAATGGAAGCATGTGTGGGGAACCAAGGCTAGAAGCTACTTTGAAAGCCTTTTCCATGACAAGATAGACACAAAATATTGTTTACGTTGTGAGATTTACTGTATATCCGAGATATGGGCAACTGAAGATAATCAGATCTAGCATAACGGTGGCTATAGGCTATTCATAGGGACATAGAAACTCCCGTTCCCCGTATAAATATTTATGATCAGCGTGAGACAAACGGTATTGCTGATCTGGTGAGCACGTGACACTCAAGGTCAAGGACGGATTAAGGAAGTCTGCATTTGCCTCATGCTCTGTTTTCTTCTTGATCAAAACATTCCTCGTATCCACCCAGAACAGGATATATAGACTAACAACCGATATTGAATATGCAACTCACTTCTTGACGCTTGAAGTGAATTTCAATTGTTTTAGTTTGCATATAAAGGCTTATAGCTGAAGTCAGTTTAACCTTTGTAGCCGTATTTGACTGATTTTAATTTAAAAATGAAATAGGCATACCAATTAACAAAATCCTGTCTAAACCATTCATATATATTTTGAAGTAGCCTATTGGCCTAAGCCTGCGTAAACTTCCAAGGGTTCCATGAGTATTAATAGAGCAGTAATAAAATAAATTCGTTTTGAGCGTCACACTTTGAAATGGCACTTTCTCCAGAGTTGGAATGCTGTGTGATGATGATAAGATCTGTTGCCTACTTCAAAAAGCCACGACATGCTATTCTTTACGGTTATGTTTAAAGTTACACCTCGGTGAATCTTGAGCAAAGATATAGGCTATACTCCTAACACTAATATTGTATTGGTATTTGGGTATAAAGCACACTCAAGTCCCGGAGCGTTTGAGTTATGAGAATATCTTAAATTGACAAAAGCAAAATGATGATAACAGTGAAGACAACGTTCAACTAAAACCAAACTATTGCGTCAGTACTGCGGCACTATAGGCTACAGCATCAATCATCCGTCACTCCAGAGTGGGATAGGCCCAGATGCACGTTAAAGTCCTTGAAGTGGATGCAGGCCATACGAAATGGGAAATGGCTATATTGCCTATACATTGATAAAATTTCGACCAATTACAATTTACTATTCAAGAGTAAAACAATTAATGATATGGTCTGGTATTTCAACTAAGGGAAAATTGCAGCTTTATTGCATTGCTGGTGGAAAGCTACTTCCGTGCTTGATGCTCACATTGTGCGTTTTCTAAAGGAGAAGGAACTACCATTAAACCACAACGTAAACACAAAGCAGACGCGCCATTTGTTAGAATGCTTTTGTCAAGTTCAATGTTAACCAGCGGTGGAAGGAATGTGATTCTGCATTTATTGCCTAGCACAGTTCGGTGCAAGACACGTCTAGCCTACGCTGTGTTGGTCTGAAAAGCAGCACTGCGCATGCCGTGAAATCTGGACTGAGAAATGACCGGTCCATTGAAAATCGCCATGAATTGGCTATAGGCCATGTTTATAATCATTTAGTATAATGGCCAAACTTAATTAGATATACTGGGGGAAAATACATCATGCAATTGTATTTAACACAATGGAACTGAAATAACAACATTACAAATAAGGTTTCAAATGGCAGGCATTGCTATTTACTGAGGCTTACCTGAATAGAAATGCTATGGAGCACATACAGCTGAACACTCAGGCCCATGTGTTTCTATGGCAGCAAAAAAAGTGATACAAGCGCCTTAGGCTGTGTTGAAATGGACCTACGAGGTCTGAGAGTAGCACCAGGATAATATAATAACATTTGTGGGTTTGGGTTGGAATACCAAAAAACTCAGACGGGTTTCCAAACGTCTCTCGCTATGAGTAAAGCTGCAGAAGAAAGGTATGACCTGAAGCGTTGGCATCATTATCTACAGTGTCGAATGGGCTTTGATATCGTTCCTCTCAAATTCTGTCAGAATCCATACCAAGCACAAACGTTCCCAATCCAGGTTGGACCGTAAGACTAGTGCTTCAGCTCGTCTTTGTAGTTGTTGCATTTATCAATGGAAAAGTGAAATAACCTACATTCGGACTATGTGGCTAGTAGTAGTTTATTATTATTACATTACTTTATGCAGTGTTGCCTAGGCTACATACGGCACATATTATGGTACGCCTACGTCTTCATCAATGCGTCGGTAGTATATGCTTTAATCCGAAATCTCGCTCTGCTAAATTTTCCCATTGGCAACATTCCCCAAAAGTGTCTATATTTCACCAACGAGAGAAGTACATGCCTATGTGGCGTGTCAACTGACTTTAAAACAGAGGACAGCAAAAAGAAAGCAACAGGTCGATGCAAAGGTGATGATGTAAAACCTTTGAATAACGAAGCACCTTTTACACCCTGACTAATCTAGACCGGCGTTAAGAGTAGTATGCAGCCGGAGCGCGCCTTAGCTCTGCTCACTATCCAACAATTAAACTGTTCTGAACCGGACATATACGTAAATCACGTCTTAAAAGACTGTAAAACAGATTATAGTACGTAAAATTGCTTATCCAAGCGAGTGAACATTCGGAGAATATTATTTCATACAGTTACGCAGGAGGATAGCCACTATGAGGTCCTCTCAACACGAATGGAAGCATGTGTGGGGAACCAAGGCTAGAAGCTACTTTAAGAGTCTTTTCCCTAATTTCTCTTCCTTTATTTAACTAGGCAAGTCAGTTAAGAACAAATTCTTATTTTCAATGACGGTCTAGGAACAGTGGGTTAACTGCCTTGTTCAGGGGCAGAACGACAGCTTTGTACCTTGTCAGCTCTGGGATATGATTTTGCAACCTTTCGGTTACTAGTACAACGCTCTAACCACTAGGCTACCTGCAACCCCAAACCAGATTGACACAAAATATTGTTAACGTTGTGAGATTTACCGTATATCCGAGATATCAACAACTGAAGATGGTGACCACGTGACACTCAAGGTCAAGGCCGGAGAAAGGAAGTCTGCAGTTGCCTCATGCTCTGTTTTCTTCTTGAACATCAGAACAGGATATATAGACTAACAACCAATATTGAATATGCAACTCATTTCTTGACGCTTGAAGTGAATTTCATTAGTTTTAGTTTGCATATAAAGGCCTATAGCTGAAGTCAGTTTAACCTTTGTAGCCGTATTTGACTGATCTCGTATTGAATAGGCTAGTAATTATGCTAATTTTAAAAAGGCCTACCAAATTAACAAAATCCTGTCTAAACCATTCCTATATATTTTGAAGTAGCCTATTGGCTTAGGCCTGCGTAAACGTCCAAGGTTTCCAAGACTATTAATGAAGCAGTAATAAGAGCATCGGTAGCTGATACAAGTAAGGCTAAGTAATAACATACAACACATCATAGCTAGCCATTTCAAATATGGCTGTGTTTGCAGGCCTTTAACTTTCAAAGTATATTTAAGCAATAAGGCCCGAGGGGGTGTGGTATATGTCCAATATACCACGGCTATGGGCTGTTTTTACGCACGACACAATGCGGAGTGTCTGGACACAGCCCTTAGCCGTGGTATATTGCCCATATACCATAAACCCCAGCGGTGCTTTATTGCTATTATAAACTGGTTACCAACGTAATTAGAACAGCAAAAATACATGTTCTGTCATACCCGTGGTATACTGTCTGATATACCACGGCTGTCAGCCAATCAGCATTCGGGGCTCGAACTACCCAGTTTATAATAAATTATATATTTGGCACAAACGGCACAGTAGCTTTGTATTTATTTATTTTATTTTACCGGTATTTTACCAGGTAAGTTGACTGAGAACACATTCTCATTTACAGCAACGACCTGGGGAATAGTTTCAGGGGAGAGGAGGGAGATGAATGGGCCAATTGTAAGCTTTTACCCATCACCAAAATCATGAGCCCTGGAAAGACTGTTTATTTGGCATGAAAAGCACGAGATTATTTGTAAAGGGTATGGACACTTTAAAAGTTATAATTTTTTTGGACGTTTTTATGCAGCTTTCATGATGGAGCATAATATGTAAAATACATCACTAACTTAATGCGTAAAACGCCTATTTAAAATATATTATAAACGGTTTGAATGTAACTTTACATTGCACTGGAATTTCTGAACTCCATTTCTTGGTCTTAGACCATCCATATTTCAATGTGTACTTTTACCAATCATTATTCAATTTTATCTTTAACTAAACAGGGTTTGCAAACAGAATCACATATATAACACATATAATCCACGAAGTAACATTTAATTTATACAACATACTGGGATTAAAACAATTTATTAAGCATTACGCTATATTTTTATAAGTACTGTTTTACAAGCGTTATAAACAGTATATATTGGGAATATGATTGCATAATACGTTTCCTAGTCTACTGCAGTAACAACATTGACATACCTAACATATAGCCTATATATACCTCCATGTATAGCACGAGTTAAACAGTTAAGCAGATTTAAGTGTTACATTAAAGCAGGCAAGTGCTGTATTTACAGGCCTCTAAAACGTTGTCTTTAGAGGGCTTGGTTCTTGTTTTATTTATTATTTTCAAAAGACGAATTGGAGATGCAGTTGCGCAGGCAAAATAGCAAACCAAATCCCAATCCAAAAAAAGGTACCACGTCGACGTTTTCTTTCCGTCATTTTTTGTTCATACACCAAAAACAATGTCCCTCGTCCAAATCGTCTAGCTCAAGCCTGGCTGGCTACGGCGCACTGGTCTTGACTTTGGCCACGAACTTCTTCTCTTTAACTCTCCTGTTTTGAAACCAGATCGTAATCTGCCTTTCCGACAAGTTGGTTCCAGTTGAAATCTTTCTCCTCTTATCTTTCGTGATGAATTTGTTGGCGGCATACTCTTTTTCCAGTTCTTTTAGCTGCACCTTGGTGTACGGTATTCTTTTCTTTCTACCACGACGAAAGGAGTTGCCATCGTGTTGGTGGGCCACTACATCTGTAATGGACAACAAAGAGAAACTGGAGTCTGGAAAATGTGCATTTAATTCTATAATTCAGTCTTTCTCATTGTAAGCGATAACCCAAGTAGCGTTTTTTTGGGAAACGGCAGTGTATAACTGCCTACATATTGATGCATTAACACTACAATGAGGTATTCAGAAAACCAGGAAGACTACAACGACCAAAATGGTCGCTCATATAAACGTGCGTGCCTATACAGAGACACATTAACATCCAATATTCAGCCCAAACATGTGACAGAATAAGGGATTGAAAATCATAATGTATTCGATGGTTTGCGATTAATGCACAACATGAAGGGTAATTATATTGCGAAATCATGCATTAGAAAAAAGCGTGAATTAATTTGCCTTATATAAGCTATCCAACCCATGTCACAATGTGTCTCATTACAGTAATCTAATAATGTACTAAAACAGTGTTCAGAGCATATGTTTTTACCTGCCAACGCAGATTTCCAAAGGTGTCCGGCTTGACTCTGATCCTTTGGGCAGTACATCTGGCCGCCCCAGCCATTCGTCAGTGCCCACGGCTGATAGCTGTCCATTGGAAGCAGCGTGTCGTGACGGGGCTCTCCTGCCCCGAGAGTCTGCACCACCGACACGTCCAGGTAGCTCGCCATGGACTGGTAGGGGCTTGGGTACCCGTGGTAAAACGCGAATTCTTTAGCCCGGCTCGGGTATTCTTCAGACGTGACCGGGGTGTCCATGTATTTTTCCGCAGAGTAGCTGAGCGCGCTGGGCTGGGTGCAGGACTTGAGCGAACCCCGCCCCATTCTGCAGGGATAATAGCCGTTGCCAAAGTACCCATAGGGTAAGGGACCTGTGGAGGAGCCTTGAGGGACCGCGGGGCATGGTGTGCACTGTTTGCCTGGTTCCCCGGAGCTTGAGCCCGATACATCCAACGCGGAGTAGCCGGAGCTGTGCACCAAGCTAGAGGGGTGACCCCCCAGAGCGGAGTGGGCCATCAGATTCCTGCATTGGTTGGCCGCGAAATTGCCGCTACCAACCAGACCCTCCATGTTCTTGTTCAACTCATCCAAGTTGTTTTCATACACAAACATAACCGTGTCCGCCCAGCGAGGATTCAGGACCAAGGAGGTGGTCATATCACGCTCACCATTCGGACGGAGAATTCTGTTTCAAAGACCAAAGTCCAGAGTAGGACACCAGGTTACATCCACAGCTGTATTGACGCAACGGACCAAGACATGGAAAGGCGCATCGCCATTGGATGAAAAGCTTACCACGTGATGAATAAAACAAACCCTTGTTGGGGATGTCAGTCAAATTCATTATTTTTATTGCTTTGGAGAAATGGCACGAGATGCTCTCCGCGTATTGTTTTGTCATTTTCCATTCCCCAATTGTTGTGTTTTCTGCGGTTTCCATACACACACTGTCTCGAATAAATAACACAATTCAACCTCTGACTACAATTCTGAAGCACAGCATAACAATAAAAACGGTGTACAAAAGCCTTTCTACATGCATTTCGTACTGGATTTGTAGGGTGAATAAAGCTTCCCAAAGCTCCATGCGTCTACCTCTCCAAAGGCCAATGGAAGCAGACCAACGAGCATGTAGCCATTCAAATGATCGCGATCTAAATCAAATACCGTGAAAAGGGCTACCTATGTTAAGTAACGCCATACAATGATGGCATTAGGGCTATTTTGCCTATGACATCTATTGAATGCGCAGAAAATCTGGGAATGAATCACTTCGGCAATCACTCCATCAAAAGTCCAGTAATAATGTAACCTACTTTGAAAAATACTGTTTGCTTTTTTTCTTTAAATAATTGCATAAAAATAATATAGGCTTCACATAGGGAAATGGTAATTCAAAATGAACACTGTTAAGACATGTTTTTTTTTTTTTACTTTCACACAAAATGACTATTAATGTAGATTTTACCACAAAACCCAACAGATTATGTTACACCGTTTGCCTTTTTGGTTCGGCTTTAATTAGCTAATGTGAAATGCTGAATATTTCCCAATGGTTATGGACATATTTAAAGACTTATAATCGTCCTTGCCAAATGCATGAAGAAAGTTTATCGTTGTCATAAAAGTATTCTCTAAGCATAACATAGCATTACATACCTGCCACATTTTTTTTGGGGGGGCGGGGGGTCATAAAATAACTTCTTTGAACGTTTAATAGTAAATTATGTGCGCTTTTTTAATATATCATGATCAATGTTTCATGGCTTATTGAAGGAACCGTAAAGATCATTTATGAACGGGATTGGAGGTCTTAAGATTTCTAAAATACGGCTGAAGTTCAAATAGATTTATTGGGGTTTTGAGGCACTTCAAAGTAATATTCTTTGTGTAATCATTATTTCTGTGGTTAGGACTGTAGTTATGAATTTAACTATTTTATACTGAAATGCATAGGCCTATTGTCATTATTCGAGATATAGCTAAAGCTAGAGGCGTCACTACAGACCCTGGTTCGATTCCAGGCAGTGCACAATTGGTCCAGCGTTGTCCAGCGATAGGGTTTGACCGGGGTAGGCCGTCAATGTAAATAATTATTTGTTCTTAACTGTCTTGCCTAGTTAAATAAAGGTTCGAAATAAATAAATAAATATTATATCACAAACGTGTCAAACCTGAAATGAAGTGGTTCAAAAAAGCAAAGTAAGCTTTCATTCTGCCATGAAGTGGTTCTTAGTTCGGAAAATCTGTGTAGGCTATGCCCATACGTTAAATGCTACACATAGTTTTTAGAGAACGACATGGAAAACACAGTGAATAAGTAAATTGTTACTGGTTGCTCATATAGCTTTTATCAAAGTTATCGCATGTTCACAAATGTGTTGCGCGAGATTGAATAAGTGGGCAAATGCTCATGGGCGTGTGCGTAAAAGTGGTGTTTTATCTGAAATGTCTCCTTATGCTGCGATGAAAAATCCGTTACCTCTCCGACTCTGCCATTTTGAAGGTAGGCCTGATGTTATCTAGTTTTATGAAAACATATGTCAATCTGCGTCTGGAATTGCTATCAGGTAACGAAATGTACATTTAAAGCTCAATGGCGCAGTTATGCATCTAATGGTTGACCTGCGTCAGCGAGAGACGCAAAAGGTCCAGCGATATGGGCAATGTTTCAAACAATATAACTATAATGAAAATGTTTCAAGCAATAACAATAGGCTAAACTAGAGTATGATTATTCTCATTGGTCAGGATTTGTACATTGTGTTTAAATGGGATAGGTAGAAAGACTATCTCCATCATCTTTAGCCTCTACCCAGCCCCCTCCCCTCACTCATTCCATCCCTCACTACTCACACGCGCGCGCACACACACACAACCGCGCGCACACAACCCCCAGACAGTAGTCTTTACATAGGGATCAGAATAGGCCCTCAAGGTCAAGGCCAAGTTAAAGTGAGTCTGGCCCTCCCTGAAGGCTCTGTTTTGGCCGCCACCGACCAGACCAGACCCGCCCATGCCTGAGCAAATGCTCAAGTTCAAGGCTGCCTCTGTCTGTGTGTCATCATCACAGACAAACAAGGCACACAAATAGCATATAACGTTTGTAACCAGCACCTTTCTTTCATTTCAATCAAAGACCTACAGACCACAGGGCAAGTGACTAGGCTAGCCTATATATGCTCAATTAATACATGATTTATAAGATCATTTATTAAGAACGTAATCGTGGCTCTATGGTTTACAAACGTATATTAAGACTACTCGTGAATAATTGTGCAATAGTGCAGGATGAGATGTTATGTTATGCTGTATTTTGGTTATGCTGTGTCATGTCTCATGCGTACAGCGTCGATGCCACGCGCCTTGGCTCCTGGAGGTGCAAAGCCTTCGCCTAATGGCACACGCTGCACTTGCGCACAGAGCTACTGTACGCAGGAAATGCCTTAATAACCCTTATTGTCAAACTTCCTGCCCAGTTGTCGAGGCTCATAATGACTTCACAAAAGGGTCGGTGCATTTCACGGTTCTCTCGCTCTCCACGAAAATAAAAGGCATTTTCCTATACCCAAATCCAGGAATAAGTAATGGTAAGTTTCAAAACTGATTTGTAACCTAAGTAATATTAACTATGCGTAATTGTGCAACTGATAAGGGGAGTGCCTCGCGGGACAGACAACAATAGAAAGAGTGGTGTACACGTGCAAATAAACTCAGGTGAAATATTTCCTAGGGGGAAAAGAAAATGTATTACCAATGCTTTGAAAACGATAATATATTCAATTTCAAACGACTTGTCCATAAAACATATTCAAACCAAAAATCTTTACAATAACTAGCGTTATTTGGTATGAGTTACTTGCGAATAAAGTAGGCTATACAGTTTGGAAATAATACATTAGACTATTAGGCTACATTGTGGAATAAGTATGATATCATGCAGGTACTAAAGTTATTGAGGAGAACGTGTCGTGCGTAATTATAATGCATCACCAAACATGAAAAGGCCTCAGTAACATTTTTTGCATAAAAAAAAGGTGAATGTAGTCAGGCAAAAATCGGTATTGTGTGTGGATACCAGACATGCCTTTGACTATCAAGGTAACAACCCTGGGCGTTTTGAAATGTGTACCATTTTTTTTTTTTTTTTACCAAAACCATATCATGGAATATAAGTGCTCTCTGGAATTGAAAAGTTCTATATTCAACATTTGAGAATGATAAGGCCTTAAAAGTGTGATGAAAGTAGAAGCCAACAGCCCAACACAATATGGTTGTGTGCGTACACATGCCGCTATTTATTTATTTACACCCAAGAACTGTCTGATCATGTATGCTACAAATATTTAAAAACGACAAATAATTCCTAATACACAAATAAATGCCAATTATTCAGCATACTAACTCTTTGCAAATGTCATGTAATTTCCCATTGTTCCCTGAGCACTTGACAGAGATGGCGTGTTGCCATGGCCTCACATTTACCCCCTTGTATTTTTCTGCACCTGACCCATTTGGCTTGATTCTAAAATATTTCCAACCCTCTGTACTGAGAAGATACGTAGCCTATAGCTTTTCTTCCTGATGAAAATGCTGGATCCCGACACATTAGATTACATTTATGTGAACAATGGACATAAATATGGCATCGGCATACTGAAAACAAGACACTAACAACGAACCATTGGGTGAATTATCGACGAATACTTTCCATATACTAACAGTTTCTTGAAATATGAACCAGACGTCAAAGCAGCCTTGTACAGTATTTGCAATCTCTAAAGTACCACCATTTGGTGCAGGGGACAGGTTGGGCGTTTCACCTAATGGTAGGCTATTTATGTTTTCTAAAGTGGATTCGTGGAGCACGATGCATGCTAATCAAAGTAACCTAGTCCATTGTTGTAAAGGTGTTCTAGGCCTACATTTTGTGAACTGAATATTTGCGCAAATGCAAGCAACATGCTTTAATTTACAGCAGACATGGTTGAAGTATTGTACTAGCCTACACTTCTTGGGCACTAGGCATTTTCACCTTGTTTTCTATTTTCCGTGTAAATATATCTTCACCATATTGATCTTTTCTGCTCATGAAACATTGTCCAGATATGGACCTCGCATGCTGAGTCACCATTATAGAGGAATTAATACAATAGGGAGGCAAACACACATTTTCCTGTATAGTAAATTAGTACAATAATCTATATTTTTAAAGTAGATTTTGGTTGAGTTTTTAAATTACATTTCAAAGAGCTGGTTTAACAGTCTGACATGCGTGAAAAAAAATATGTTTTTATTTGTTTGTACCAAAAAAAAACGTGAGATTGGGCATAATCCTCACTTGAACTACATGGGGAAGTGTGACTTCCATTTTCACGCTTCACTGCCACTAACGTCATTCTAATCTTGAGTTTTACGCATGGGAAAAAACGCTTGTTTAAATCTTATTTGATCTGTGGCATAATTAACTACTCGAAAATAATAATAATATCGAAAATATTATCACATTTGACGCTTGCTGTTCATTGGAATCAACACCCTTCAACCATGTTTCTATCGTTTCTGACACAATGATAAAGCAGCATGTGGTTAATAATACACAACGGTTGTCAAAAGGTCAAATTGACAGACTAGACCAAGGTCATTTCAATGAACATGAAGTCAGGCTATATTTCAGGCTCAGAACAATGGCAATATTATAACTGCATCCTCTTGTAGTAATTCATGTAGCTAGATTAGGTTTTAAACCACTAAACCAAGTATCATCACCAGCCGCAGCCCCAGCATCAACCCTATAGTCAACAAATTGTAGCTAGAATAAATTGTGGGAAAAGTTTGAAGAAACAAATCCATGCATCAGCACTGAAGTAAAGCGGTTATTGGTGCTACTTACTAATAGCCTTAATAATAACCAAAACTCTCCATCATCATCATCATCATCCTCATCATAGCCACAATGATAACACAAAATACAACATCTAAATGACTTGATTACTGTTATTGAGCTTGTTAAACTGGGTGAGTAAACATTAGCCGTATTTAACATGAAATCAAGTCGTGAAATATAAGAGATTGAAGTAGCCCGATGGCTATTTATTCCAAATGTCCTTTATGTCCGCCAGCACCAAAGAAAAGAGTGTGGAGTGTTACAACACTAGTAAGATAGAGTGGCTATTATGTGGTTACATAAATGCCTCTAACTGCTTCCAAATGCACCGCCATTAAATGGTTGGAATAATGGTAAACGAGTGCATGCTTTCTTGATATTTAGCCCTAGATACAAAGTTTGAATACTCTTCAGATCCCTTAACAAATGTTTTATCATATGGAACTATTTGAAGAACTTTCAAAAATAGTTACAGAGGCAAAAATGTATTCTAAATGATGTTCCCTGTCTCAGATACATAATCAACAATGATGAAAACAACAAGGGTTGTGTGATGCGTCACACACAGGCAGCCTGTCATTGTATTCACGTAAAGATGTTATGAAAATGACCATACTCCTTCGAAGGGAATCATAACGGATCATTAGCACCAACCGTATAACTCCGACAATCATAAAGCCACAACAGAGATCATTTGAATGGCCACTTATCACTGTTCTGTGGAGTGTTATTGCAGCGTGGTGTCAGTTCATTTCATTTCAACAAGTTCATTTCAACATGGGTCTTGTTCAATGCCAATTTAAGTGCTTCTTTGCTATTTACAATGGAACTGTTATAACAAGTGGATATAGTTGGCATATGACTGGTAACATAAGATGTATGGTAGTGAGTGTGTAATTAGTATGACATTCTGTAAGAACAAACTACCAGATGAAAAACTGTCCACTAAAGAAGATTGACTCATTCTAACAGGAAATGGTTCCTACAAGACAATACACAGTATAACTTCTTGTAGAAAAGCTTTGATCGTACAGGAAGAAGCATAACTACAGAACAGGACACTACCCTAAAAGCACATGTTTAGAATTAAGATAAGGCACAGACCCCTCATTATGAGTGGATGTCCTTTACTCTGTCAGGGAATCCCAACCCAACAAACATGCATGTGTAACTTAGGTCTCTCATTCAAATCATACATCAGTGATGTCTGTGGGAGAGTTGAGAGGAAATTAGAGTTACACATCTAAAGTTAGGACTCAGACCTTAGATAGTGTGTGTGTTTATACGTGTGTGTGTGTGTGTGTGTGTGTGTGTGTGTGTGTGTCCGCGCAAGGCATCACCTAAAACCATGTGGCCCATGAAGCACAACCCACAAAAAAACAGACCTGGCAATCTGGCGACTTTCAGGAGGCTGGGGCTCATTTCAACAATCTATGTACTGCACAGTATTATCTGGCTAAGTTACACCCAAGGCTTTAGTTCCCAGTACAACATTTCACATAATACTTGAATGACTACAAAAGTCAATTATCTTAACCACAAAACCCGGCTGCCATTTGATTCATAACTTGGGTCCCACAGATTGTCATGGAGATGGGCCATAATGTTGACACGGTATGTTGCCTTCTCACGTGACCTTTAGTAGCAGTCTCTGAATATAGCCGACACTACTCTACTGTACACCATTCACTGTTTTTACTGGGATGCCTGCATTGGCCTTGTTGGGCACCTTCCTTGCCATGGTTTAGGGCCTTAACGACATGTACACTCAGTGGTCAGGTTATTAGGTACACCCATCTAGTACCGGGGCGGACCCCGCTTTGGAACCATTACATCCTGAATTCTTCGGGGAATTGATTCGACAAGGTGTGGCGTTCAAATGTTGCTCAGTTGGTATCAAGGGACCTAACGTCGTGCCGGGAAAAGATTTCCCACATCCTTACACCACCGACACGAGCCTGTACCATTGACACTAGGCAGGATTCTTGCCATTCTCCTTCAACTTCTCTCATTAACAATCTGTTTTCGCCCACAGGACTGCCGCTGACTGGATGTTTTTTGATTGTTGCACCATTCTCGGTAATCCCTAGACACTGTCATGCGTGAAAAGCCCAGGAGGCCGACTGTTTCTGAGATACTGGAACCGGCGCGCCTGGCACTGCCAATCATACTACGCTCAAAGTCACTTAGGTCACTCATGTTGCCCATTCTAATGTTCAATCGAACAGTAACTGAATGCCTCAATGCCTGTCTGCCTGCTTTATATAGTAAGCCACAGCCACAGCCACTTACTGGTGCGCCTAATAAACTATGTTGAGGATATAAGACATGGTTCACAAGCATAGTGAGTGATCCATCCATTAGCCCCTTGGTGGTATAGGCAAATACAATAGGTACTCTATCAGAGGCTGGCATTGGGATTCACTGATTTTGGTCAGATTTAATAGAGCCCTACACTCTCAGAAAAAAAGGTGCCGAATTGTACTTAAAGGGGTACAAATTCTTATCACTGTAGTGGGGCCAGTAACCGAAAGTTTGCTGGGTTGAATCCCCAAGCCGACAAGGTAAAAATCTGTGTTCTGCCCCTGAGCAAGGCAGTTAACCCACTGATCCCCGGGCACTGAAAGAAGTGGATGTCGATTATGGCAGCCCCCCGCACCTCTCTGATTCAGAGGGTTTGGGTTAAAATGTGGAAGACACATTTCAGTTGAATGCATTCAGTTGTACAACTGACTAGGTATCCCCCTTTCCCTTACCCTGTAAGGTACGTCCTTTGTATCATTAGTTATAGGTAGATAATTGTACCCTTGCAGTTTGTACCTTATTAGGGTAGCACCACAGTGAAAAATTAGTTTGATCCTTTTAAATGGCAAAAATGTACTTATTGCGATGATGTCTCATCAAATTGGACATATAGGTAGGATGAAAACATGCCAACGGGATATGTATGTGGTCAAAATGACTATTTGATTCCGTAGTTATTGACAACATTGATGGATTTACTTTTAGCCCACATATACTGTCAACTATTGTTCTAACATGATACAATCACGAATTATAAGACACCATAATGGCATTATGCAGCCAACTAGCAACTAGGCAGGCACGTTGAGCCACGACTGAAATAAAACATATTTAAGTACATAGTTTAAGACAGAAGGCAACTTAGAAATCCCTCCTCAGAAAAATACAAATAGCAATTAACATGTTCTGTATCATGAATATCCCTCATTTAGAAGATATGTATCTAAAATATTGGCAAATGTGGACCATTACAGATAGCAACCTACATAATTAGATTGTGACTCGCATTAAACTGATCAAGTGAGATTGAAAATATTACTTCATCAGTAAATCATAAAAAAATAAATCGATATTGGAGACAGAAAAGTAAAGGTGAGCCGGAGTAGCGTATTAGAAAATAAATCCCCGAAAAAAAATCCCCCTGAAAAGATGAAATTGGGCAAAATAAGACACAATCGCATATAGACTATCACTCTAGCCAATTTAAATCACGTATTTTTATATATTTTGAGAAAAGGAAAATGTAAAAAGAAACCATCCGAACTGAAAGTCGACAGGACATTCTCAACAACCTACTAGTGTTCTGAAATCTATTGAAGTAAAAAAAAAATATATATAATAGGCCTCCATGCACCTGACCTGCCTTTTGTAGACATATAAGCCTACGCCTATATGAAGTTGCCTTACTTGGCAATGAGTAGAGCATGGTGTTTGCAACGCCAGGGTTGTGGGTTCGATTCCCACGGGGGACCAGTACGGAAAACAAAAAAATGTATGAAATGTATGCATTCACTACTGTAAGTCGCTCTGGATAAGAGCGTCTGCTAAATGACTAAAATGTAAGTGTAAAAAATGTAATCTACAACATAACGGAAAAATAAAAATAAACACTAAACCAAAACTTGGGTGGCTGTTCTAAATTAGGATAGACTGGATAATATGTTATTTAGGAAATCAATAATGACTGAGGTGGTTCAGTTTCCCATGTTTAATAGATTCACCATCGACACAACCCAAGTTTAAGCTTGAACTGTAAAAGTACAGAATAATCAACTCAATTTTGTTTTGAGTAACGGACAGACATATATCTGTATAATGACCACAATTATGACCGAACTGCAAGAAACACTGGCAGCCTAGTCGGATAATTATGACTGGCGTTTAGATTTCAGTCCAGATAATAAACTTAGAGGAATAAAAGCGTTTATGGCAGAGAATTCCCACGCAGTTCCAGGCAGTGCCTTGCGCTCTGTTTCAGCTTGGGCACAGTAAATACCCCGGCTCGAATCATTACACACTTTCATCTTCGTTTTATAATGGCGGTCTGTGCAGTCGTTCAACCAACCTGAGTTAATGGATGCAGAGACGAGAGCCAAGGCAGGTAACAAGATCCGTACCTGAAAACGGTATAGGCCTACACGAGCGCCATTACGCACAGTTTACGCACCAGCCATTCTGTTTACTCTGAGCTGAAGATATTTATTGTCGGCGTAGCCTATATGTTCACGTTATCAGTTAGATTACTCAAATTCAGTCGCTAGAACATCTTGGCAATTTGTTACGAAAAGTGCGTAAAAAAAAACTTTAGTATAACCAAAAATCTATGATCATGACACAGAAAATACGTTTTGGGTTTGGCAGAATAATAATGGTTTTCTGACGCAACATCTTGGAGAGGGAAAAGCAATTGTTTCCCTATTATGAAGAGAATGCATTTCCAAGTAGGCCCACATTTAATAGTTTTGTGAACTTCAATAATGTCCATCAATGAAAACGAATACTACATATACATACTCCAGTCTTCATGTTTGAATAATAATTATGTATACTGTACTTTTAATAGTAAAATATTATGCTTCTGCTTTGTCTAATAGCAGTGGGGCTAAGGAGCCTATATTCGTTTGAAGGCAGTGGGTTGGTTAGACAATGGTGGTAAGGCAATAACTAAAATAACCAAACATTCAAATCCAAGGCGGTTGTTACAATGTTAGCTAATGTGCAGCATATATAACAGAAAACATTTCTGGAACAACGTATTCGATAAATCAAAAACGAGGTCAACGTTTAAGATGACAAGTACACTATCCATAAGAAACCTCATCGGCAACATTTACGCACGGTTCTTTTGTCCCCTCACAAGAAACAAAATGTTTGGTCAAATTATAGGCCTAAGCTTACTAATAAATATTGAAATTACTATTATTAGGCATGTATTGTAATAACCTGTAATAACATGATTGTGTTAAGGTACAAACCGACTGGGAAATGAGGTCCTGGCCGATATTCGTTGAAGGAATGATCCTTCAATTAATAAAACGCAGACCTTTATTGTCAATTTTAGTTTCAGGTCTCAGGTCAGAGGATCAAAATCACAATTTAATTGCTGCCCGTGAACCAAAAGGCTTAATCAAATATCTAGTTGTCATTTGTTCAGATTTTTTTTTTCATTCTAGTTCTCCTTTCTCAGAATGTTTTCCACCCATGATGGCTAATGCCACCGTTTTCGTTAGTTTTATCAAACAAAACATATCCTAAATTTAGAAATAATCGGAATGGGTTGCAGAAATTAATATTAGCCTACATATTAGTGACAAAGGTGCGTGGCTGTCTGTTTTCATACAGTTGTATGGAATTCGTCATATGGCATAGGTAACCTATAGCTGATTCGTTTTTGCACCATTTGATGGAAGATTTATATGACAGATTTCCCCTACCAAACTAATTCCAATAGCATTTATTTAATTTCATAATTAAGTCAATTTACAAAATAACTTTGAGGCCGCCTCCCTTGCTGTCCTAAACGTAGGCCTAAATAGTGTATGTAGGACTATTTCACGAAATGTGATATTATGGAACAAGTGGTTATGATTCAACGTATATTCTTTCAGTTCAGGAATCAATTGAGTTATGCTAGAACTATGCATTTGCAATTTTTTTGTCTAGGCAAAAATGGCTATTAGCACTAGCGCTAGGCTTAACGTGTTCATTAAAAGTTTGAGAACATTTATGTCAGCCTACGTTTTTCAAGTCTAATTGATTCAAGTGATGATGGACCAACCAGCCATGTCACCATCCAAGAATAAAACAACTAAATAAACGTTCGTGCATGTTGAGGAACCCCATGATGGTATCGGTGATGTCATGTTTCTTCCATATTGCAGTGTCGTTAACATTCGGGTTTGCCATATTGGACCAGAGAACGAACCACTCTGCCATTTGAAGCCGTTCTGTGCGTTTCATTATGCCTCAACGCGACGCCTATTCTTTTTTTGAGACCAAAATAAACCAACCACCCCTGTAGAGATCGGAGGGAGTCGAACAAAATTCTTGAGCCGATGCCAATCCTTCTCCCTTGACTGAAACTGGAGTTTGTTAATTTAACGACGTTTGGCAAAGGCCCATGCCCTCTTTGTCAAGACCGAAGCAGATGTGGTCTGTGTACAGTCAAGAGGGAGCCACACTGGTACTGTTTATGTTGGGGGAAACAAATATAAGCTTCACACGCACAGAATATAGGCTATAGGCCTCGGTGGATCCATTTGTCTGCCGCTGCTTCATCGGTTATTTTCTTTCTTTCTTTTTGCTTCATCTCTGACAGGTCGTTTAAGCGTCTGTGTTATCAAGAGTCGATATGTCAATCCAATTTCACTGTTGCTAATGAAGGTACTACTGTTACTAATGACATCATCAATATTTTAAAAATGGTTTTGTAAACATATAGATAAGGTAGCCTATACTGCAACTGTCAAATTGTATAGTTTTCAGTCAATGACATACAGAGCGCTTTGCGTCCAAATGGGCGTAAATCTTTTATCGACGTTAATGCATTTGCGCAAAGGTTTATTTTCCTCTGCCTTATGTAATATAGTGAACTCGAAATGAAGTTGGGTAAATCAATTAATGAGTGTATTCTTGTCGAAATATTCAATAACAGGTGTGTTTTGTCCCCCTCGCCCAATGGTTTGACGCTTACCTAGAGTGCAGATGAGGTGCGGATAGGCTAATCGCGGTGAAAACATGCGTGATGCACCGACGTCACAAGGAGTGCACACTGCCTCTATTAAGCATTATGATATGATCGTACCAGATGCATCTTTATTTATGGGTCAACAAGCACGTCGAGAGAATGTTCGATATGTGCGTCGTTAGACCATGTGTAGGATGGAAAGAAAAGCAGCGCTGCTCTTGGATTAGCTTTCTCCATTCAAATTATTCCACAATACTGACGACGGATCAGATCCCAGAGAGATACTACCACCTATTGCTGCATTAGGCTATTGATGCGGCTTATTATGCTTACCCCAAAATAATGATCTAAATCACATATGGGGCACATCATTGCCCACACGTTGGCACACACCATCAAACACTTGGCAAAAATTGCAGACACTAGCCTAGTCACAAAATAGAACTGAATTGATTGAACATGAAATTGATTTCAATATGATTGGAATAGGCTATAGGAACCATGTAGCTTAATGCAGTCAACCGCGGTTTTTAATTTATCCTTCACTTGTTTGTAACAATTCCAAATACTATGGCAACTTGGCATTTGTAGTCAACTTCGTTCTGAAGTTCTCTGCGGTCACAGACATACTTTCTTCTCTTTTATTTTGCCGCGGAAGAGCACTTTGTATGTGTGCACTTCGGCTGATACCGATGGTCTGGATCACTCGCAGATGTGCGAAGGTTTTTAAGAGCCACGTTAATAACGAAGGCTCCGGGAACCACATCCGATACTAAAGATAGAACCTTCTAACGATGATCGGAACGCTACGAAACGAAGGTCAGCTATCATTGTTTTAACTGGGAACGGAAAATGAATATTTCAAGCAAGCTTATCAGTCCTTCCTTATTGATTAGCTTATTGCTCCATAACCTATAGATGTCTAACTACAGCTCTGGAAAAAAGTAAGAGACCACTGCAAAATGAACAGTTTCTCTGGTTTTACTATTTATAGGTATGTGTTTGGGTAAAATGAAAAATTTTGTTTTATTCTATAAACTACTGGCAACATTTCTCCCAAATTCCAAATAAAAATATTGTCATTTAGAGCATTTATTTGCAGAAAACGACCACTGGTCAAAATAACAAAAAAGACGCGGTGTTGTCAGACCTCGAATAATGCAAAGAAAATACGTTTATATTCATTTTTTAAACAACACAATACTAATGTTTTAACATAAGAAGAGTTCAGAAATCAATATTTGGAGGAATAACCCTGATTTTCAATCACAGCTTTCATGCGTCTTGGCATGCTCTCCACCAGTCTTTCACATTGATGTTGGGTGACTTTATGCCGCTCCTGGCGCAAACATTCAAACAGCTCGGCTTTGTTTGATGGCTTGTAACCCTCCATCTTCCTCTTGATTACATTCCAGAGGTTTTCAATGGGGTTCAGGTCTGGAGATTGGGCTGGCCATGACTGGGTCTTGATCTGGTGGTCCTCCATCCACACCTTGATTGACCTGGCTGTGTGGCATGGAGCATTGTCCTGCTGGAACAACCAATCCTCAGAGTTGGGGAACATTGTCAGAGCAGAAGGAAGCAAGTTTTCTTCCAGGACAACCTTGTCTGTGGCTTGATTCATGCGTCTTCCTCGGTCTTCCACTGATCCATGACCAAATTTCAGTGGGTGCGAGACCTGGAGAGACCTACAAGCCAGTGTCTCACACCCACTGTGAAATTTGGTGGAGGATCAGTGATGATCTGGGGGTGCTTCAGCAAGGCTGGAATCAGGCAGATGTCTTTGTGAAGGACTCATGAACCAAGCCACCCACAAGGTTGTCCTGGAAGAAAACTTGCTTCCTTCTGCTCTGACAATGTTCCCCAACTCTGAGGATTGGTTGTTCCAGCAGGACAATGCTCCATGCCACACAGCCAGGTCAATCAAGGTGTGGATGGAGGACCACCAGATCAAGACCCTGTCATGGCCAGCCCAATCTCACGACCTGAACCCCATTGAAAACCTCTGGAATGTGATCAATAGGAAGATGGATGGTCACTAGCCATCAAACAAAGCCGAGCTGCTTGAATGTTTGCGCCAGGAGCGGCATAAAGTCACCGAACATCAATGTGAAAGACTGGTGGAGAGCATGCCAAGACGTATGAAAGCTGGGATTGAAAATCAGGGTTATTCCTCCAAATATTGATTTCTAAACTCTTCCTAAGTTAAAACATTAGTACTGTGTTGTTTAAAAATTAACATGTACAAATTTTCTTTGCATTATTCGAGGTCTGACAACACCGCATCATTTTTGTTCTTTTGACCAGTTGTCGTTTTCTGCAAATAAATGCTCTAAATTACAATATTTTTATTTGGAATATGGAAGAAATGTTGTCAGTCGTTTATAGAATAAAACAAAACATTTCATTTTACCCAAACACATACTTATAAATAGTAAAACCAGAGGAACTGATCATTTTGCAGTGGTGTCTTAATTTTTCCAGAGATGGATATGCTCCTCCATCCAAATGTTCATCTTCAACTCCGTGACGCGCCCACAGGTGGTACTCTGCACACTCGTTCAATGAAAGCTTTCCGAACGTGAGCAGTTAATGGTCTGATCATAAGGGGGCGCTCAGTGCCTAAACCCACGACCCCTTTTCTGCCCCAAAACATGGGTGGGTATACACTATGGGAAGCTCAGAGGGTAGGCCTATATTTAGCCAATACAGTCTAATAGAATAATGCATTCATGTGACCTATTCAATTGAAATCAGAGATAGGTCATTTAAACGTAAACGGTTTTGTTTTTAATTTGTTAGTCTCTCTGTATAATACTCGATAGACGTGTGTGGTTAACGTCTATATTAGGGTAGAGAAGATACAGATGTCCAGAACATCGATGTTTCACACATCGAATTACATCCAAGTTCTATTCGCATTCGGAAAGTATTTTGTAGACCAATTTTGATTGAATAACGGCCAAATATGACTTTCTGGTTATTTGCTCCGTCTGAATGTCCAGGATGATTGTCAGTAATTATATATATTTTTTAAGTAAAGAGAGAATGTGCAAACTTCCCACTTTGCAGACGTTTAGTGGCTGATATCAATCATGTCGATGATTCCTCATAATAATAACCCTGTATTGCAAGCGTCATTGGACCTGGTTTGACCCGGTTTGACTCTAGACAAAGGCAACAGTCAATCAACGTGGAGCCACTCGGCCATTTGTGATCAAAGAGTCTATGTATAACAATACAAACATCCACTTGGGTGATAGCAGTAGCCTAAGCCATCCTTCTGCGCCATGTCCGCCGATCTAACCACGTGCATGCTCTTGTCTGTCTACGTCTGGAATAGGATAGATTGGTGGACTACTGCGCACCCAGGCTGCCTCCCCTCTCCACTCCCCCGCTGGTCCCGATTTCCATGACCACTCCGCTGGGGCAAGGCAACGTTTATTGGGCCAAGGAAAGGTTTATACGTTGGTGAGCGGGACAAAGAGATGCTGAAACTCTTCCAGCAGTCTTATAGCCTACCCGGAGGCGAGCGTGTGACAACTAACACTTCCTATTCACCAATTACACAAAAAATACGTTCCCATGCTTTTCCATTTTAGATAGCCTGTCCAGAATGAGGGCGACGCATCGATTCAGCCATCTCTGCAATTCACTTTCACAGTGACACATTAATGAGAGTTAGGATCAGATTTCGTTTAGGTCTATGATTAACAAATCTGCTCAATAGAATAAATAATCGATCCCCTCAGTGTTTGACGCTTGGCCTAGCCAGTTTAATTAACACTCTTTAGTCGTCGATGGGATCAGGACTGGATTAAGCATTGTAACAGTGTTCTGATGGAACATAATCCAATGATCCCATTGATCAGTCAAGTAGCACCCCATTTACAAGTGCGCAACTGTATTGACACATTAGTAAGCACGGTAGGCTATTTCCTCTGATTTTATAGGTACCAACTCCAATTTCAACGGGGGACTCTGATACATTTAGGAACCATATTTAATTTCAAATGTGTTAAATGCATGTAGCTACGTTAATATTTATGTTTGACTCTGTAGCCTATCAATAATATGTTTTTAAGTATGTCTCTGTTTCAATAATCATTAACATCATCATCGTCACATGTGTTTACATAGGTGTAATTATACCAGTGTATGAGTTGGTGTTTTAAATACTATTTATGCCAAACTATATGTCTAAAATGTATTAAGTCGGTCAACAATATCTGAGAACATTTTAAATGCCGGGTTTTCTGCCTTTGTGCAGGTTGTACCTCACGTTTACGCAATTTACAAACATTAGGGTTCTAATGATTGACTTCCCGAAATACAAACATCAAACGCCACAGAACAATGAGGGTTGGTCTATTTCGACAGGGACGCTTCTGTGACAGTAAGGAAAGGGAGGTTGATCTTAATTCTCCATAACAAAAGTACAAAGACTGGTCGGAGACCAAAGACAATTGAACACCTCCTTCCCTCCTTGCGCCCAGGCGGCGCCTTGGCGGATAGACCGTGTCTCTCATTAGCAAAAGATGTCTCGACCAGGGAGATATAAAAGACAGAAAGAAGGAGAGAAAGCAGGGGGGTTCAAACCGGGCGACAAAAACAACTCATCCCCTCTCTGTAAACGAACTTGGCTCGAGTCTGCAGACAGTGCGTCAACAAGGCAAGGAGAGAGACACCAATTTTAGCGTTATCAACTTTGGATGATACAGTGGCGCACGCATTGGGAATAATTTTAAATTTTAGGCCAACATTTATAAAGGAGTAAACTTGGAAGTCAGGACACATATATCATAAAAGAAACGGCAATATGCGTAAGTAGCCCTAAAGTATTCTCAAATCTCTTAGTTGTCTGTAGCCTTGGCTTGCGCATGCCGTGAAAGCCAACCGATAAAGTGTTCTTAGGCTATTCACTTTTAGGCCCGTGCTACTTTAGTAACGTACGCGTAATTACGCATGGACAATACATTGCCAAATATTATGCTAAGGGAGTTATATCTCGACTAGACAACACCAATTGTGATAGACTTCTGTTTGGTATTCTTTTCGAATAGTAGGCCTATCCTATTCTATTGAGAAGTTTGGATCGAACCAGTTCGCAACAGACATGCACGTGAATTTCTAAAATGAAATCAAAACTGCTCTTTTTCATTTAACTTTATTTTCAATGTTTGTATTTTCAGTTGCAGAGGGCAGGGAAACGCCGGTCACCATAGTGGTTGATACAAACAGTGGACATGGAGATGAGCCATGCCCGCGCAGCTCAGTTAATATGACTGACCACAGTCGGCGACACCGAACTGCCTTTACCCGGGAACAACTGTCCCGCCTGGAGCAAGAATACCTCAAGGAGAGCTATGTTTCTCGACCGAGGAGATGCGAACTGGCGACAGCACTGAACCTCCCCGAGACCACAATCAAGGTAGCTTACCCTACTGCACACATGGAAATTCTAATTAAATGTCAAATTAGTTTTTACCTCTCTTTCTTGTTCATTTTTAGAGTTAAGCCTACACTTGGCATACTGACAGCTAAGCTGCCTGCCTTATGCAAGGAGGCCCTGACAAACTTAGTCACTTTAACATGCATATAAACGACATTTATCTAAACTATTTGAGGATCATTTATGAATGACAAGGAATGCAAGGCACGACTTCATAAATGAGGGAGTTTAGCAACAGCTTCTGGCATTTACTTTTATATAGGTAGGGAGTGTCAGTTCAGGCTCGCGAACTACCAGTTTAACAGTGATGGTCCAACCTTACCTGAATGTAACCTAAACAAAGCACATTTGTGATGTATTATAGTGTGGGTCTACTGTAATTTATCATTGAGAAATGTGAGGCAGCCCAGGTTAAGTGGGCATTTCGGTTGGTCCCTCCTTCCTTCCCCTCTAATCCTCCTTTCTCTCCTCCCCAATCCCAGGTATGGTTCCAAAACAGGCGAATGAAGGACAAGAGGCAGCGTCACTCTCTCAGCTGGCCACACCCTCTGGACCCCAACCTGTGTGCCCTTATGGTGAGCCAGGCTGCAGCAGGCCTACCTTACCCCTTTCTCCCCCACCTCCCCCTGCACCTCTACTCTCACCTCGGGGTGGGGGCAGGTGCCCCCTCTGTTCCCAGCCCCTTCGCTGCACCCCTCAGGCCACTGGATCCCCTGTGCCTCTCTCACTCCCCTTACCCTAGGCCGGGTGGTCTACCCCCAACGGCTCTCTACCCCCATTCCAATGTGATGCACAATCCCGCCACTTGCCCCTGCCCCCTCTGCCTCCACTGGGGATCAGACCAACTGTTCAAAGCCAGAGGGCTGACCGCGATTGGCCTGAATCGACCACGCAGTCCCAAAACGATGGCTACCAGTCTAGACAGGAGGGAAGAGGTGCCTTTGCCCAGATGAAGTTTCCTGCAGTAGCTACCAGGAAATTATGATATGAAGTCAATGGTGGTGACGATACATTGAGCACAATCACACCTCATGATCAGATAAACTGCCCTCCCTGGAGGAGTGCAATTTGATCCAGCTTTCCATGTTGTTGGAGCTCTAGATTTGCATGTGTCTGTCTGTAATAACACAGCTGGGGTTGTTAATACTGTTTTATTTATTCATGTGAAATGCAACAACTTTCCAGATTGATGACCTTGAAACATTCCAGCCCAACACTGGGGATGACCTTGAGGCAATAAAAAAAAACGTTCCTTTTGTCGTAACTGCATTTTCTTTAGTGCCAAGAACGAGAATCTTCATTCTTACTGCTGATTCACTAAAAGGCAGAGGAGATTCATTAGTAGAATGTCCAATTAGACATTGCAGGTGAAACAATATATAAAAAATATATATTACTGAAACTTTTCAGTCATAAAAATTCACCTATTTCACTGTTTGCTCTGATAATCAAGTATGAATCTCAACACCTGAGAAATGGCTTTGCAGAAACTACTGTTGCTCATGTGTTTGTCTAATGTTTGCACTATTCTATTATCTTGTCTAGAATTGAAGAGAATGCATACGGTACCAGAATATGTGAAGGCGCAATGTGTACATAAGATTTTCTTTTCCACCTTTTGGAATATGTGATGAAATATTTTAGTTAATACATATTTATGAGAAATCTCTGGTTCAATATTTTAAAAGAACAAATTGTGATTGAGCACACTCGTTTGTATCAACAATGACCTATATTACTCTGTCAAGCATACTTTTACAAAGTAAATAAAATAAATAAACTCAAATCAATCTACATTTTCAATGTACTTCTGAATGGTTCAATTGCACACATAGAACCTACATTATAATCATATAACTGTGTCTTATCTGATAACAGCTCCTTGGTCGAGGGCAGCAATACCTGTTAGACTTTTGTTTAGATTACTGTACGTGGTTCTTTGTCTGATTCAGCAGTAATCTCAGACAGACTGTAGACACAGAGGCTATCAATTACATTATTGCTATTTATTTACATTCAGGTGCCCTATTATTATAGATTGTATTACACATTCAGAAGCTGCATGTTCTTACCAGGCTAAAAATAGAGCAATTATTGCACAGGCCAAAACATCAACAGATAGGAGGTCAATGACGGAAAGATTAAAAAAGGGCAGAGCGATGGACAGAATGCTTAACATGACTAATAGAAGAGCTCACCGATATATGCCATAATCAAAGTAATATTATACTGTATGCCCGGGAATAAAACAATATCAAAATATCCAACACTCATTGAAGCTGAAAACAAATGAATAGCCTACTGCTGGACACATTTGCAGCTGTGTGCCATTATGTGAAACTGCAAAGCACAACAACCCTCCACATCTTGTAAATGGTTAGTAGAGTGGTAATAACATTTTTTGGACAGAAATCCCCAAAACAATGTTTGTAATGAAGCTCTGTTAACATTGTAAAACAGAAACATGGATGGAAGAGTTCACCATCCTCTGAGATAGACACAAAACCAACCAATTAGAACACAGCTCTGATAATCAGACTAGAGGTCTGGTTTACCAAGTTGACCATCAGGGCAACACACTCTGCTCCAACTCAACCTGTGCTGTTATCAAGAAGAAGAACAGAACAACATTCTTTCTATACTCTAGTCCCAAACACTGAGTATCCATACATCTGTTTCTTTGCAAGTCTGTCATCCCTTGAAAAGGTGATGAACTGGGCTACTGGAAAACAATGGTTGATCCTACTTTGCAAGTCTTAAAACTTGGCGAGGTCACCCTTCTCAAATGTAGATCAAACACTACTTTAATGATTTACCTACAGGAGCGGTTTAGAATATATTACAGTATGTGTAAGAATGTTTTATTGCATCTCTTTTTGGAAGCAAGAACTTTTACAGTGATATGGATACAGTTCACTGAAAAATCAATTTGGCACTGAAACAAAAACAAACCAATAACTGCCGCACTATAAGCGCTTGCTACTGTATAGTACATTTTGTGGTGCATTAAGGTAACTGAATGAAGTTCAACGGAAGTTTTAAACCTATGGTCCTTTCAAATGAAATCAGTCTAGATTGATTGCTTTTAACTAAGCACTCATAATGACTGGGCAGATGATTTCTAAAGGCCAGCAGTGGCTTAGATTACCCTGTGGTCTCCACACCTGCACAGGTGCTTAACAAAGTATAGGGAGAGATTAGTCTGTCTGAATACAGCTTATGTTGGCGGGACACCAAGGGGAAGAGCAGCCATTTGTGAAGGCTCTTCTGTCTAGGGTTCATCTCTACAGCTCTGTTGTGATCATGTGTTTGCCTGACTAAATATGACTGTCTACCAAGACCGTCGAGGTCAGATTATATATAACAGTAGTATCAGCACTAAAATAAAAAGTTGTTGCAACAGCAACAATATTGTATTAGAATAATAAATCATGAGTAGTCATGAGTGGTCATCGTGCCCTTGGATGAAATGACTGAATACATTTGTAAGCAGTTTATTGTTGCACAAATTAGTTAGCAATTTACCTTCATTAAAATTGCCTGTGAGGCGACACCAAACCTGCAGGAATGGTGTCAGCTTTTATAGGGACCAAAGGGGATGGAGAATTGCATTTCTGGAGGAGACCTTGCGGTCGTATCCATGTCGGTCACAGGAGCAATGACGTACAAGGTCTCTCAATCACCACCCTTATGCATTATGGCCAGTCTGTCCTGGCGTAAGATACGAGTAAAAACTCTCATAAAGCCCTGTTGTCTGAATCACAATCCCCTACCGTCTTCTTGACCAACGCTACTCCAGACCAGCACAATCCCTCAGGATTCAAAGCACAATCTCCAAATCAAAAAACAATCTCAGAGTTCTGAGCTCAAAGTCTTTTGTCTTTCATATGAACAGTAACTGAGGAAGGCACGATAGGTAACGCCCTCTGTATGCCATGGAAACACTAGATGGGAACAGACAGAGGGGAATCTCTTTCCCACTGGAAGTCTGCACGGGTAATAAGATCAGACAGACACTGGAAAGAAAAACTCTAACTGGAGAATTATGGGCAAGCCAAGCAGCGAAAGCAAGAGCAGACAGTAAAATTTCTGCTTCCCGCCCTGCGTTTCTGCCTGTGTATGGGGAACGCCACTATGTGATATTTACAACATCCTGCTGCTGGACATGCTAACGACATGCTAACGTAGCCTCTGTCTCTTTCTCTTGTCTTAATGGCATCAACAGCCACAATGCTCTGCCACCAGACTGCTTTCTATACCTTTACTTCCAACTGCAGCCTAATAGTAAGAGATTGTTTAAGGTCTGGATTGGTTCACAACCAAGGCCTTGAAATGGCATCAAGTTAATATGGTATACTTTGTAAACCACCCCCCAAATGAAGAATTTATAAGTACTTTCAAATATACTTAATACTGTAAATATGACATTAATGACAACTATGTGACTTGACAAGAGATATATTCACAAAAAGCTGCTGGATTGTGTTAAACAACTAACGATAACTACGTTCAATGTAATGTTTCCAAATGGAGGCCTACCTTTTTACTTTCAGCTACCAGATATCTTATTTTTAAAATGCTTCCCCTTGTGTTTCCCACTAATCCTCACAGCCAACCAGCCAGCCAGCCAGCCAGCAGCCAGCCAGCCAGGCAGTCAGTTCCACAAATGGGATATAAACACTGCGGTGGATAACCATCAGTGCTTCAGACTACAGGACAAGTTACAGCCTGAGCTATAAGCACCTGCTAGTTCAAGTTGAAATGATGTACCCACCTGCACATTTCAAAACAGTGCTCTGTAAAACATGAATGACTAGTAACAGATGCTGATTTAGATGTTCAGACATTTTTGTTTATTTGATGAAAATGTCAGAGAGTAAACTGCTGTGTCTCTTGGTGGAATTGGTCACAATCAAATCAAACTTTATTTCTCACATGCGCCGAATACAGCAAGTGTAGTCTCTACCGTGAAATGCTTACTTACAGTTGAAGTCGGAAGTTTACATACACTTAGGTTGGAGTCATTAAAACTCGTTTTCCAACCACTCCATAAATGTCTTGTTAACAAACTACAGTTTTGGCGAGTCGGTTAGGACATCTAACTTTGTGCATGACACAAGTAATTTTTCCAACAATTGTTTACAAACAGATTATTTCACTGTATCACAATTCCAGTGGGTCAGAAGTTTACATACATTAAGTTGACTGTGCCAGTAAACAGCTTGGAGAATGCCAGAAAATGATGTCATGGCTTTAGAAGCTTCTGATAGGCTAATTGACATCATTTGAGTCCATTGGAGGTGTACCTGTGGATGTATTTCAAGGCCTACCTTCAAACTCAGTGCCTCTTTGCTTGACATAATGGGAAAATCAAAAGAAATCAGCCAAGACCTCAGAAAAAAAATTGTAGACCTCCACAAGTCTGGTTCATCCTTAGGAGCAATTTCCAAACGCCTGAAGGTACCACTTTCATCTGTACAAACAATAGTACGCAAGTATAAACACCATGGGATCACGCAGCCACCATACAGCTCAGGAAGGAGATGCGTTCTGTCTCCTAGAGATGTACGTATTTTGGTGCGAAAAGTGCAAATCAATCCCAGAACAACAGCATAGGACCTTGTGAAGATGCTGGAGGAAACAGGTACAAAAGTATCTATATCCACAGTAAAGTGAGTCCTATATCGGCATAACCTGAAAGGCCGCTCAGCAAGAAAGAATCCACTGCTCCAAAACCGCCATAAAAAAGCCAGGCTACGGTTTGCCACTGCACATGGGGACAAAGATCGTACATTTTGGAGAAATGTCCTCTGGTCTGATGAAACAAAAATGGAACTGTTTGGCCATAATGACCATTGTTATGTTTGGAGGAAAAAGGGGGAGGCTTGTAAGACGAAGAACACCATCCCAATCGGGAAGCACGGGGTGGCAGCATCATGTTGTGGGGGTGCTTTGCTGCAGGAGGGACTGGTGCACTTCACAAAATAGATGGCATCATGAGGATGGAAAATTATGTGGATATATTGAAGCAACATCTCAAGACATCAGTCAGGAAGTTAAAGCTTGCTCGCAAATGGGTCTTCCAAATGGACAATGACCCCAAGCATACTTCCAAAGTTGTGGCAAAATGGCTTAAGGACAACAAAGTCAAGGTATTGGAGTGGCCATCACAAAGCCTTGACCTCAATCCTATAGAAAATTTGTGGGCAGAACTGAAAAAACGTGTGCGAGCAAGGAGGTCTACAAACCTGACTCAGTTACACCAGCTCTGTCAGGAGGAATGGGCAAAATTCACCCAACTTATTGTGGGAAGCTTGTGGAATGCTACCCGAAACGCTTGACCCAAGTTAAACAATGTAAAGGCATTGCTACCAAATACTAATTGAGTGTATGTAAACTTCTGACCCACTGGGAATGTGATGAAAGAAATAAAAGTTTAAATAAATCATTCTCTCTACTATTATTCTGATATTTCACATTCTTAAAATAAAGTGGTGATTCTAACTGCCCTAAGACAGGGGATTTTTACTAGGATTAAATGTCAAGAATTGTGAAAAACTGAGTTTAAATCTATTTGGCTAAGGTGTATGTAAACCTCCAACTTCAACTGTACATGCCCTTAACCAACAGTGCAGTTCAAGAAGAAGAAAATATTTACCAAGTAAACTAAAATAAAAAAAGTAATAATAAAAAGTAACACAACAAGAATAACAATAACGAGGCTATATACATAGGGTACCGGTATAGAGTCAGTGTGCGGGGGTACAGGCTATGAGGTAATCTGTACATGTCGGTGGGGGCGAAGTGACTATGCATAGGTAACAAACAAACAGCGAGTAGTAGCAGTGTACAAAAGGGAGTGGGGGGGAATCAATGTAAATTGTCCGGTGGCGATTTTATGAATTGTTCAGCAGTCTTATGGCTTGGGGGTAGATGACATTGAGGAGCCATTTGGTCCTAGACTTGGCACTCCGGTGCCGCTTGCCGTGCGGTAGCAGAGAAAACAGTCGATAACTTGGGTGACTGAAGTCTCTGACAATTGTATGGACTTTCCTCTGACACGCCTATTATATCGGTTCTGGATGGCAGGAAGCTTGGCCCCAGTGATGTACTGGGCCGTTCGCACTACCCTCTGTAGCGCCTTACGGTCAGATGCCAAGCAGTTGCCATACCAGGCGGTGATGCAACCGGTCAGGATGCTCTCGATGGTGCAGCTGTAGAACCTTTTGAGGATCTTGGGACTCATGCCAAATCTTTTCAGTCTCCTGAGGGGGAAAATGTATTGTCGTGCCCTCTTCAAGACTGTCTTGGTATGTTTGGACCATGATAGTTTGTTGGTGATACGGACACCAAGGAACTTGAAACTCTCGACCCGCTCCATTACAGCCCTGTCGATGTTAATGGGGGCCTGTTCGGCCGCCTTTTCCTATAGTCCACAATCAGCTCCTTAGTCTTGCTCACATTGAGGGAGAGGTTGTTGTCCTGGCACCACACTGCCAGTTCTCTGACCTGCTCCCTATAGGCCGTCTCATCATTGTAGGTGATCAGGCCTACCACTGTTGTGTCATCAGCAAACTTAATGATGGTGTTGGAGTCGTGTTTGGCTACGTAGTCGTGGGAGAACAGGGAATACAGGAGGGGCACCAGTGTTAAGGATCGACGTGGCAGACATGTTGTTGCCTACTCTTACCACCTGGGGGAGGCCCATCAGGATGTCCAGGATCCAGTTGCAGAGGGAGGTGTTTAGTCCCAGAGTCCTTAGCTTAGTGATGAGCTTCGTGGGCACTATGGTGTTGAATGCTAGGTGTTCCTTTTGTCCAGGTGAGAAAGGGCAGTGTGGAGTGCGATTGAGATTGCGTCATCTGTGGATCTGTTGGAGCAGTATGCAAATTGGAGTGGGTCTAGGGTGTCCGGGAGGATGCTGTTGATGTGAGCCATGACCAGCCTTTCAAAGCACTTCATGGCTACCGACGTGAGTCCCACGGTGCAGTAATCATTTAGGCAGGTTACCTTCACTTCCTTGGTGGTCTGCTTGAAACATGTAGGTATTATTATTGAGGAGTAACGTCTCTTGATGAGGCTTGATAGATGAACCAATGTTCCATCCACATTCTCATCTGGACAAAATCATCTTGGCAGAGTAAAAACAAGTGTCAGCATGCAATCCACAAGCATGCCTGTAGTTATGTTGACCTGTACAACATAGTCTCAACGAGTCTCAGATCGTCTGGTTTGGCTGGTTCATGGAAGGGTCAGCAGCCTTGCCGTTATCTAAGTCCATAGCTTCTTCTTTGTGCAGGTACCTTAAGTGATCGTGGTCGATGGCCTTGTTGTCGACGAGGTGCTTCCTGGTCTGGTGTTCTGCCTAATCACAGCGGTTGACCACGGTCTGGTCTGTAGCCTGGTATATCTTCCTCACTCCCTACGACACCACAAAGTGTCCGCTGGACAGCTGTGGCAGCTGGAAGTGGGCTGCTGGAGTGAGAGCCTCGCGCTGCGTCCACACTAGGTCACGGCTGAAGACTAAGACAGCTGCTGTGGTTTCCCCAAAGGTGTGGGAAAATCTTATTTCACCCACCTTGTCTTACCAACTTGCCCAAAACCTGAAGAGAGGTGGCATTTGTTACCAAAAACAATCGCTGGGTCCTTCACATACCTGAGGGTGGGGCAGCCTTGGGTGGAGCGGCCTCAGGGTGATAGGGGGAGGGCCTTGCACGTGCATTTCAGCAAAGGGCCCGTTAGAGCTGCTGTTGTTGTGGTTACCCAGCTTACCCAGAGAGGCACTGACTAGAGATGACGATGAGAGGTGAGGGAGGGAGGGAGGGAGGGAAAGGTTAGGTGAGGAGTATGCATGACAAAGGAGAGGGAGAGAGGTTATATAAAGTTAAAACAAAAGATGAGTATTAACTATTTGATGTACGTTTTAAGTACTGAGTGACATTTAGACCTAAGTCAAAATGTGAAAAACAGTAGGGAACAAAGGATGGAGTAGCTAAGCGGATCACCATCAACGTGGGGCAAACAGGCCTCACAGAAAAAGGAAGAAGTGAAAAAGGTACTGGTCCACTTACCGGGTAAGAGGAAACATTGTTCACTCCGAATAGGTGCACTTGACTCCCACTTTGGGCACATGCCCTGGAGGCATGGTGGAGACACTGTGGCCCAGCCCCTGGGGGTGCCAGTCTTGGTCCCGCCAGGGCCAATAGGGCTGAGACATAACAGTACTGGGAGCGTGACACTCAGACAGTACTGACGGCTCCTTACCTTTGGTCGCACTGCAGCGGTCACCCTACGACTCCAGGGGGTCAAACTCAATTCCTGGAGGGCCATGTGTTTGTTGGTTTTGGTTGTGTCCTTTCAATGTGTCCAATGAAGACATGAGGGGAGTTCCTAACTAGCCAATGACCTTAATTGATTAATCAAGTACAAGGTAGCGAAAACCTGCAAACACTCGGCTCTCCATGAATTGAGTTTGACACCCCTGTGGTAGAGCTCTCAAGCATCTATTCACTTTTCTAATGGGGGTTTTGGGTGGCTAACAAGTGTTAATATTGTTAGTTTAGTGTGTAGACATGTCTGGCCCTATGTGATGCCCATGTGTGTTGTTGTCGATGTTCTTTCTACACTTGTAGATGAGTATATCTGGACTGTAATGATTGAGCATTTCTGGGGCTCTCTGAAGTTCTGATTTCTGAGATTATAACTATGCACCTCTGGGAATATTAACGTGCTTTTAATGAATTTTGAATGACCAAACATATGTGTTTGCATTTATGGGCTATTAAAATAGCATGTGTGTTTGGATTTATGGATAGGCCTATATAATGGTGTGGTTCAACCTTTAGTAGAAAACATGTTATTTGCATGTTTACAGTAATGGGATGTTTGAAGGAAATGTTGTTGGGCCTTTTATTAACGAAACATGTTATTTTACTGTTGTTAAATTGCAGTCTAAAGAATAATAAGTAATAACCTTTGAACCTGTATAATCTGACATCTTTCAAATAGCTTCTCAGGTATTTATATTTGCCTGTCTGTGCACAGCATATATGCATAGTACCGTACAGAGTTGACTCCTGATAAGTGAACTTCGGATAAGTGTACATTTGGAAAAATGCTCACCTTGGCTGTCATGTTGCTTATGTATTGCCGTAAGTCAGTCTTGACAACAGGTGGCATTGTGACGTACACCTGGTCTGCCCAGGTCTCTGAGCAGGCTGGCCCTCAGCTGCAGCCCCGAGACGGTCTTCCACCCCCTGCTCTTCCCCCTTCAGCGCCTGGGTCACCCTGGGAGGAAGTGAGCGGAGTCGGCCAGAGGCTACAACGCAACGCCATAAAACAGTTTATTTTGAGTTGAGGAGCCAATGCAATGTTATTGATCAGGTAACAGAAACATCTTTTTTGGGGGGGGGGGGGGGGGGGGGGAGTTGAGGCAACCATAGGACACAGCAGCAGGCAGCAGACAGTACTCACATTGGGATGGATGGGGCAGAGGGGTACTTTGTGGATTTTACCCTTATCCAGTAAACCTGCATGCACACATTATGGATTGCACTGAGGTTGGAACTGATGTTGTATGCAGGTGTGGATGGGCACTTGTCGTTAACGTGTGGGTGATGTGTGTGTGTCTACCTGGTGCACCTCTCTCTGGCCTTGGTGGCAGCTGTCTCCTGGAAGAGGGAGCTGCTTTGTTTGAGGTACTTGTCGTACTCCTCCCCTCCCTGGCGGGGGAAGATCCTGCGGATGCCGCCCAGGTGCTGGTCCTTGTAAAAGATAATACATAGAAAAAAACATACGTTTCTTAATTTTTTTATTTTGTACCATCATCTTTGAAATGCAAGAGAAAGGCCATAATATATTTTTCCAGCCCAGGCGCAATTTTGATTTTGGTCACTAGATGGCAGCAGTGTATGAGCAAAGTTTTAGAATGATCCAATGAACCATTGCATTTCGGTTAAAATGTTTGTGTCAAGACTGCCCAAATGTGCCTAATTGGTTTATAACTATGCACTCCCCACAAACAACAGCATAGTATTATTTTACTGTAAATGCTACTGTAAATTGGACAGTGCAGTTAGATTAACAAGAATTTAAGCTTTCTGCCAATATCAGATATGTCTATGTCCTGGGAAATGTTCTTGTTACTTACAACCTCATGCTAATCGCATTAGCCTATGTTAGCTCATCCGTCCCACGGGGGGACCCATCAAAACGCCAGGGCAGGCAAAGGGCAGGTCCATTGTCTTGGTCTCCGGACCTGACAGGGAATAAAGCTGCGCCCGAGGCGGTGTAGTACCCGGGAGAAGGTTGATGGCGCAGTCATAGGGCCAATGCGAAGGAAGCGCGCTTGCACGGGCCTTGCTAAAAACCTCCTGGAGGTCCTTGTACTCCGCGTGAATGGGGGAGAGGTCCGGGGCTTTTCCCAAGCCCACAGGCAGACGTCCCAAGGCAGGCAGCGCCAACTTCTGGCAATGCCCATGGCAAAACGGGCTCCTACCCAGGATAGAACCAGTAGCCCAGTCGATCAGGTGATTGTGCGTCTGGAGCCAGGAAAACCCCAAAACCACAGGTGCATGAGGGGATTCGATCGGCAGGAACTGCATAAACTCACTGTGATTACCCAACACTCTCAGGTTAATGGGACACGTGGTGTGGGTGACTCTGCCAATAGAGCGCCCATCCGACACTCTGACGTCCATGGGAATGGAGAGGGGTTGTGTGGGGATTCCCTGCTCCGACACCAGGGTAGCATGCAAATGAAGAGGGCTGCAGCTCAAAGATGAGAGAACACAGGGAGAGAAATGCCCGGCAGAATCCGGGATCTCCAGCGTAGCGATCCGGAGGAGGTATGCAGGGTTCTTGGGAAGCCAGGGTAGATTGGGGAAAAACGCCAGTGGTAGTGGGGTAATTGACAGTCTGGGGGATTACTGTAGTGGCGGGCTGCCTCACAGACAATCCGAGGAATTGTTCCAGCAATGTGTTGAAGGCACGGTCCTGGCGTACCGCCAAGGTCTGGAATCCTTCCATAAGTACTTGAAGTAACTCCTTGTGTCTTCCAATGGTGGCTCCCTGGGACAAGATGGCGCTGCAGAGCTGGTAAGAGTCTGCTGGGTCAGTCATGGCCAGTTTGTACTATCAGACTCAGGATATGACCCAGATGCAGACACGGGAGGCGGATAGTACAGTTCTCAGATTATTTATTAGAAACACAGGGCAGGCAGAGGGCAGGCAGAGGTACGTGATCAGGTCAGAGTCAGGCAGGTGCAGGATGGCAGGCAGGCTCGGGGGCAGAGAACTGGTGGTGGTATTGTGCGAGAAGCAGGTGTGGTAGCTGTGGTGGAGCACTGAGTGGGCTGAGACCAGAGCCTTGATCACCACATCCTCGATGTCGACCCATGCTAAGTCTTTTATGACAAGAGCTTGTAAAACAGTAGCTTGAGTCATCAATGGGGCCATATCACTGGTAAACAAATACGGTTTGAGAGGAGCAAGATTGAACACACCCACTGAGTTCAAGGACAGACGTCTATCTTATCTAAGTCCGTCTGCCTGCGTGTCTGTGTTTGATTGTGTTCCTGTCTGTCTCTGTCCCCTTGAACACGTTTACAACATACTGATGATGTACAACATATCAATTTCCTGAATGAAAACAAATGTTACCACTTCTATCGTACATTGTACTATACATTCATTTTATTTTTGCACTGTCTCTATGCACACTCACACACACTTAATTTGCTCACACACACGTAACATGCACACACATTTGCTCCTTTGCACCATATTATTTATATTTATATTTTAACTTTTAACTTTCTTCAAACTACAAATCTACCATTCCAGTGTTTTTTTCTTGCCATACTTTATTTACTTTGCCACCATGGCATTTTTTTGCCTTTACCTCCATTATCTCACATCATTTGCTCACATTGTATATAGTCTTATTTTTTTTTCTACTGCATCATTGATTGTATGTTGTTTTACTCCATGTGTAACTCTGTGTTTTTGTATGTTGTCGAACTGCTTTGCTTTATCTTGGCCAGGTCGCAATTGTAAATGAGAACTTGTTCTCAACTTGCCTACCTGGTTAAATAAAGGTGAAATAAATAAATAAAATAAATTTAGACTGACACATTTACACACTCACATACAGTACAATCATCATATGCTGCTACACTGTTTATCATATACTGTATCCTGAGGCATAGTCATCTTACCCCTATACATATCTACCTCTATCACTCCAGTATCCCTGCACATTGTACATCTGGTATTGGAACTGACCCTGTATATAGCTTAATTACTTCTCGTGCTCTTATTTTAATATCTCGTGTGTTTGTTTGACCTTATGTTATTTGTAGCACTACATTCATATTGAATACTGCATTGTTGGGTTTAGAGCTTGCCAGAAAGGCATTTCACTGTACTTGTGCATGTGGCATAAAAAACTTGAAACTTTAAATACGATCCCTAACAAAACTACACAGTATGAACATAAAAGACCAATGACATTGAAATAAACATGAGAAGCACACAATGTAAAACACGTTGCCCTCTCCTTCTGTGGTTGTGCCGTGCCGCACCACGTTGTTGCGGGTGGAGTAGTTGAAGTGGCGGGTGCAGAAGCGGGCCAGCTGCTCCTTATACAGGAAGATACGGAAGGGGGTCGCAGAAATCACCAGCATGTAGCTGCGCAGGTCAAACGTGAAGCCGTCAATGACCAATGGCTGTTTGTGGTGGCAGAGAGGAACAAGAGGCTGAGACCAAGTAAGTCACAGTCAAAAGTTTGTGGACCACCATTCGCGCAGATGCAGAATTTTAAATAAATACAATTTAGAGTACATTTTATCAGTGAATGTAACAGTTTAAAGGCCAATTATTATTATTATTATAATGATAAACAATCTGCATTGTTAAACGCTATTTAAAATGGCTTATTATACCATTAATATTCCCAAATGTTGTTATTTTTGGAAGAAATACTATTTTAAAAACCACGATCACATGCAGTAGCCCTAAGGACCACAGGTGAAAACCACAGATCTATGCACTATGTTATTATTTGTTGCAGTACATGAGACTACAGTCATGCCCTGAAGATGTAGACCCGGCAGATCATGTGCTCTCCGTGTGGGAAGTCTTTGGTGGACTTGGTGAGGTAGATGTCACGGCCCTGGCTGCCCGTGTCCGCCTTGCAGATGTACAGTACCAGTCAAACTTTTGGACACACCTACTCATTCAAGGGTTTTGCTTTATTATTACTATTTTCTACATTGTAGAACAATAGTGAAGACATCACAAGTATGAAATAAGTGTTACATAAGTGTTATTTCATAGTATTGATGTCTTCACTATTATTCTACAATGTAGAAAATAGTAAAAATAAAGAAAAACCCTTGAATGAGTAGGTGTGTCCAAACTTTTGACTGGTACTGTACGTCTTGTGCTTCTTGGCCCTGGTGTAGGCCTGGAAGTCACTGTAACTGTGGAGCGGTAGTGGGAGGAACACAACAAAAACGTTTAAATACAAGAGGCAGTTTTATAAAAGACAAGGCTTCAGTTGCCAAAAAAGAAGCACAGATGTTTAGATCCATTTCCAACACAGCTGCATCTTCTTCGTCACATCTTCTTGTAAATGCAGTACAATAAAAAATAAAAAAAGTTAATCCTGCTCCTATTGTACTTTCAGAAATGATTTAAATCAGGGGTCTCAACCATTTTTCCCCAGGGCCCCCTTTTCACATAAAAAAAATGTCATAAAAATGTGGTATATTTAGATAGCGTATATTAAATAAAACACCAGCTTGAATTTATTTAATTTGAAGGACCTAGGAAAATGTTTGTTTTGAAGCTCATTTCCTGCAATTTTATGTAGTTTAACAAGACTCATTACATATTTTGGTAGGCTAGTTAATGTTAAAACATAATAATGGTAATAATAATAATAATCATACAAATAATAATAATAATAATAATAAGGAAAATAAAGTCTAGACCCGATATCCCTAAATGGTTGAGAAACCTTGATTTAGATCAAAATCAAATCAAATTTATTTATATAGCCCTTCGTACATCAGCTGAAATCTCAAAGTGCTGTACAGAAACCCAGCCTAAAACCCCAAACAGCAAGCAATGCATGTGAAAGAAGCACGGTGGCTGGGAAAAACTCCCTAGGAAAAACTCCTGAGAAAGGCCAAAAACCTAGGAAGAAACCTAGAGAGGAACCAGGCTATGAGGGGTGGCCAGTCCTCTTCTGGCTGTGCCGGGTGGATATTATAACAGAACATGGTCAAGATGTTAAAATGTTCGTAAATGACCAGCATGGTCAAATAATAATAATAATCATAGTAATTGTCGAGGGTGCAACAAGCACGTCCGGTGAACAGGTCAGGGTTCCGTAGCCGCAGGCAGAACAGTTGAAACTGGAGCAGCAGCATGGCCAGGTGGACTGGGGACAGCAAGGAGTCATCATGCCAGGTAGTCCTGAGGCATGGTCCTAGGGCTCAGGTCCTCCGAGAGAAAGAAAGAAAGAGAGAAAGAGAGAATTAGAGAGAGCATATTTACATTCACACAGG
The DNA here is from genome assembly GCF_901001165.1 of Salmo trutta. Taxonomy (NCBI): domain Eukaryota; kingdom Metazoa; phylum Chordata; class Actinopteri; order Salmoniformes; family Salmonidae; genus Salmo; species Salmo trutta. The sequence continues at coordinate 45,227,516 of NC_042957.1, forward strand.
ACACCGGATAAGACAAGAGAATACTCCAGATGTAACAGACTGACCCTAGCCCCCCGACACATAAACTACTGCAGCATAAATACTGGAGGCTGAGACAGGAGGGATCAGAAGACACTGTGGCCCCATCCGATGATACCCCCGGACAGGGCCAAACAGGCAGGATATAACCCCACCCACTTTGCCAAAGCACAGCCCCCACACCACTAGAGGGATATCTACAACCACCAACTTACCGTCCGAAGACAAGGCCGAGTATAGCCTACAAAGATCTCCGCCACGGCACAACCCAAGGGGGGGGCGCCAACCCAGACAGGAAGACCACGTCAGTGGCTCAACCTACTCAAGTGACGCACCCCTCCCATGGACGGCATGGAAGAACACCAGTATGTCAGTGACTCAGCCCCTGTAAAAGGGTTAGAGGCAGAGAATCCCAGTGGGAAGAGGGGAACCGACAAGGCAGAGACAGCAAGGGCGGTTCGTTGCTCCAGCCTTTCCGTTCACCTTCACACTCCTGGGCCAGACTATACTTAATCATAGGACCTACTGAAGAGATAAGTCTTCAGTAAAGACTTAAAGGTTGAGACTGAGTCTGCGTCTCTCACATGGGTAGGCAGACCATTCCATAAAAATTGAGCTCTATAGGAGAACAAACAAATAGAAAGCATTATCAAATTCCAAAGTACACCGCAGGGTACAGGGCCAATAATGTCCATCTCCCCTCTGTCCTCTAAGAAAGAGTTTGGGATTTCCATTCACAGACATCATGCAATCAAAGGATAAGGGTGTATTATCTAATGTAAAAGGTGTATCAATCTAGCGTGGTTAAACCAGATTGAATGGTGAGCAGGGCATACAATTAACACCTGCCAAATATGGGTAGATTTTGTCATTGTCGTGTAAGATGTCTATTTCACCAGCCACGCTGGCGGTTGGTCAAGGCTCCACAGCGCAAGCATTTGATTTCTGAATAAAAATAGTCAAGTATGATCACATTTATAGTCAAATAAATGCTGCAGCAGCTGTTTTGAAAGCATTTGCACCGTTTTGTTTCATAGCTGGTAAATTAATCTCACAAAGTCAAAGAAATTCTATATAGCCTACTCCACCTCGCGCTGCAACAGCGAGACTTTGTCCTTGTGTTTCTTGGCTAATTTACATTGTTTTGTTCACAAGCTAGGTTGTTTTTCTATGTTTGAGTTTCAACTGCTAGGGAAGAGAAGACCACTTTCACTAATCTCCACTAATCAGATTTAGGCTGCATTCCAAACACTTAAAAGACACCCCCTCTCCCCTCAAATTAAGTGGACACTTAAAAGACACTGATGACATATCATTACATTTTACATTTTAGTCATTTAGCAGACACTCTTATCCAGAGAGACTTTCAGTAGTGAATGCATACATTTCATTTTCATTTCATGCATTTTTTTTTTGTACTGGCCCCCCGTGGGAATCGAACCCACAACCCTGGCGTTGCACACACCATGCTGGCATTGCAAACACCATGCTCTACCAACTGAGTCGCAGTTTACACTTGCAGGGCAAGGGGTGAGGGAGGAAGGAATTCATTTTAAATGGACCGCCCTTGCCCGGAAATTCGTCACTCATTCATCCCGCAACGATTGTGTTTTCAGCCACCGGTAGCTTGTGGGTGCTTTATATGCGCTACAGTCAATTATGGATTGCATGTCTACTTATATTAACTATATAATTATTAATATACGCCTACTGTATGATAGCTAGCAAATTAATTAATGTTAGCCTGCCAAGCTGGAACTTCTGAAGGAAAATGTTTTATTTATACCATTTCCAAAAGCTAACCAAAGAAAAACATAATTACTTTTACAAGACGTGTTTGCGCTGTCATGTGCATTAGTAGCAACATTTCGAAGTTATTTACCTTAGTTTTTACTTACACTTGTATGTTAACTTCTCCATATTGACATTGAGGTTTTAAGTTTTGGCTGACTTTTCTTAGCGGATGTACAATCATCGTGAATTGAATTATGGGGCGTTTCAGGCTCCGAAGTGAACATAATTGACTCGATCAAAAACGAGGGTTGAGGGGCTTACGTAGCAAACTTCCCTTGTTTGGCTAATCGTTTGGACTGACGACAAAGATGGCCGTGGCGATTCCCCCAAGCGCATAAAGCTAGGATAAATGGAGGAGGGTGTGTCTTTTATGAGTTTGAAACGCAGCCTTAATCACACAGGCACAAACATGACTTGAGTCTCGCTACCACGGTGACTTCCCGGTCTTAAAGTGGCCGGTTAACTTTTTTTCCCCCATCTGTGATATTTTGGTTAAAAAAAAATATATATATTATTCAATATACCACATTAGTTACTTCTTACTAGTAATACATTTGAGTGTTTTAGAAACATTACAGAGCATGCTCATATGTTTTTTGGTGTTTTGTTGGTGTCATTTTAGCTGGGAAAAAAATATTTTGTCTGGAGGAAAAAATCTGAGTGGCTAGATTTTTTAATCTACCTGCCACAGTGGCTAGGGGACCAAAAAGTACATTTTATGCCCTGATGGTGAGCGCAGCATTCAGTTTGATTTAACCAGGCTAGTGCCAATTGACTAATGGGAGCGTCACCAGGTGCGGGGGAAGATGTTGTACTCCTTGGGGAACCTCTTCAGCATGCGGTAAATGTTGCGAGCCAGTATGTTCTTCTTGCACAGCTCCATCATGCCAGGGAAGTGGTTGATCTTCTGTCAGGCCCACATTCAAAAATACTATAGTTTAAATACTGTATTATTACTATAGTGGGAAAACCATAGTTTTTTGAGGACTGTAGTGTTTTTGCAGACTGTAGTACACTGTAGTATGTACTACTGTTTTTACAGTTTACACTAACATTTTACTGTAGTGTTTTATTATATTTAACATAGAACATGGTGGCTTTTCTATAACCTGTAGGTTGGTAGGACTGGGGTCTGAACAGATAGTTCAGAGCTTCTGCTCTTTTCTATAACCAGTAGGGACCACAATAAATGGTCTATACTTGGCATGTAGGTTTCTCACTTATGGGTGGCACAAATTGGGATATGGGGGAGGGGAATGGGCAGAGTATATGCAAATTAAATACTGTACTATTACTATAGTTAAACTGTAGTGTTTTTGTGGACTGTAGTGTTTGAGGACATAACTTGTCACGGATCCCTCTGGAACTTTCATTACGCACACCTGACCCCTATTCCCACTGATTGTGTCCTTTTGTTCACCATGGTGCTGTTGATTATTGTTACAATGTCCGAAGATCACCATGCTCTATGCCATGCGTCGGCTGGAGTGGTGTAAAGCTCGCCGCCATTGGACTCTGGAGTGATGAATCACGCTTCACCATCTGGCAGTCCGATGGACTAATCTGGGTTTGGCGGATGCCAGGAGAACACTACCTGCCCGAATGGATAGTGCCAACTGTAAAGTTTGGTGGAGGAGGAATAATAGTCTGGGGCTGTTTTTTATGGTTCGGGCTTGGCCCCTTAGTTCCAATGAAGGAATATCTTAATGCTACAGCAAACAATGACATTCTAGACAATTTTGTGCTTCCAACTTTGTGGCAACAGTTTGGGAAAGGCCATTTCCTGTTTCAGCATGACAATGTCCCCATACACAAAGCAAGGTCCATACAGAAATGGCTTGTCGAGATCGGTGTGGAAGAACTTGACTGGCCTGCACAGAGCCCTGACCTCAACTCCATTGAACACCTTTGGGATGAATTGGAACACTGACTGCAAGCCAGGCCTAGTAGCCCAACATCAGTGCCCAATCTCACTAATGCTTTTGTGGCTGAATAGAAGCAAGTCCCTGTAGCAATGTTCCAACATCTAGTGGAAAGCCTTCCCAGAAGAGTGGAGGCTGTCATAGCAGCAAAGGGGGGACAAACTCCATATTAATGGCCATGATTTTGGAATGAGATGTTCGACAAGCAGGTGTCCACATACTTTATATCATGCAGTGTATATTAGTGTTTTATTTTTTTATTATAAAAACAAAAATGTATCCCACTTTGTAACACAACAAAATGTGGAAAAAGTCAAGGGGTGTGAATACTTTCTGAAGGCACTGTACCTCATATTATCAGTATGTGTTCATACTATGGTACTGTATCAACTTACTGGTCTTGATCCCATTGACAGACTGTCCATATGTAGACAATACCAAATTAGCAACATCATATTTTCTTGGCGTTCAGAATATTTTGGCATGAAGATACTGAACATGCATTTAATCATTTCTGGAAATAATAATCTACATCTGACACTCAACTAGAGAACGGATCTAAGGATCTTTATTTGCCATTGGTAGGAAGTGAAGGAAATGTGTGGTTTGGTTCATGATGTGTATGTATGGACACAGTAAATGTATGTGTGTTCTTGGTTGAGTATCACAAGTGTTACTTTGGTGTTGTGTTGAATTGTGTGCCGTAGTGTAGTACTGGGTTTGTGGATAACATAATCAAAAGGTTGTGGTAATGGGTAGGACTTGTGTAGTTGTGTGGGTTTTGAGATTGTGTAGATCTGTGGCTGCGTACTTGACTATACAATTGTATTTAGTTCTGTGGTTGCAGATCGGATATGGTCGCAATGCTTAGTGCTTAGTTCTGTGGTTGTGTACATGGTTGCTCATGTTCCCTCTCTCTATGTGGGTGTGTTTGCATGTGCGTGCATGTTGTGCATTTTAAACACTTATAGTATGTTGTTTGAACCCAGAGACACAGAGTGTGGGAAATCCCTATGCAAAGGGAAAGGAGGCACAGCACAGCTGCCTTCTCATCACATGCCCCGAATCTAGAGCAGTCTGAACGCCGTCTGGCTCTGCCAACAAAGCATGCCACAATTTTATGGGCTTGTATATACGTGCAGTTTGCCCATGATCCTAAAGCCGGTCTCTTAACGTCTCTTCCCCAGCCCAGATAGTCCTTTCCCTTCTCTCTCTCTCTCTCCCTCCTTCAGAAAGTCATACAGTCCTTACTAAACACACCATGACCTCAATTTGGAGGCTGAGCTTCTCTTCAACTCAAAGATATTGCTTTGGACATTTACACTACCGTTCAAAAGTTTGGGGTCACTTAGAAATGTCCTTGTTTTTGAAAGAAAAGCACACTTTTTGTCCATTAAAATAACATCAAATTGATCAGAAATACTATGTTCCAATGGCACGTTGTGTTAGCTAATCCAAGTTTATCATTTTAAAATGCTAATTGATCATTAGAAAACCCTTTTGCAATTATGTTAGCACAGCTGAAAACTGTTGTGCTAATTAAAGAAGAAATAAAACTGGCCTTCTTTAGACTAGTTGAGTATCTGGAGCATCAGCATTTGTTGGTTCGATTACAGGCTCAAAATAGCCAGAAACAATGAACTTCCTTCTGAAACTCGTCGGTCTATTCTTGTTCTGAGAAATGATATCCCATGTGAGAAATTGCCAAGAAACTGAAGATCTCGTACAATGCTGTGTACTACTCCCTTCACAGAACAGTGCAGCAAACTGTCTCTAACCAGAATAGAAAGAGGAATGGGAGGCCCCGGTGCACAACTGAGCTATAGGATAAGTACATTAGAATGTCTAGTCTGAGAAACAGATGCTTCACAAGTCCTCAACTGGCAGCTTCATTAAATAGTACCTTCAAAACACCCGTCTCAATGTCAACAGTGAAGAGGCGACTCCGGGATGCTGGCCTTCAGCTGTTTCCAGCTACAATAGTAATTTACAACATTAACAATGTCTACAATGTATTTCTTATCAATTTTATGTTATTTTAATGGACAAAAAAAAATGTTTCTTTCAAAAACAAGGACATTTCTAAGTGACGCCAAACTTTTGAACAGTAGTATAAGTTAGGCCAATATAAATAGTTGGCTATGCCGAGACCGTCTTGGAAGAGTCTGTAAATACTTGATGTGTCGGGATAATTCCTTTACTTTCAATGTGACAAGACAGAACCATTGGGTCTTTCCAATTTCTAACTGTGTGTATCATTGAAACTGAACGATGGGTCAAATAGTCAGAGGGATATATCCGTCATCACACTGGTGTACCAACATTTCACTGTGACAGTACTAAACAAATTTGACACTTAATTCTACTGCTGATCAGGATAACAATATTACACTAGATCAGCATTTTATAAATATCGCAATACAGAATATGAAAAAAAAACTGCTTGTCAATCACTTTTGCTTCTTACTAAAAATCAGATGCTCAAGGCCACGAGTGTTGAGAGCACAATAGGTCTAGGTTAATGAGCTCAATTGATGATATTTTAATGATGCTTGATCAATGGCACTACATCATGGAGACAATGGCATTGATTGATCAGCTCTATAGGGATTAAGTACGATCCATTATCATTAGTCATTACTGGATTCAGTTATTCAGTGTGTACATCTCTTTGCTAATCATCAGGTTTGATAGTTAGGAGGACGGGAGGGAGGGAGGTACTCACCGCTCTCGAGCAGTTGGTCAGGTTGATCCACAGTCATCTGAAAGAGAAGAAACAGACAGACAGAGGCACAGATAGGTGCATTCTGACTAAACACAGACCATCCCTGACTAAACACTGACCATCCCTGACTAAACACTGACCATCCCTGACTAAACAGCGCCTGGCTAGCACCAAGTTTAACTGCATTTCCATTCACAATATTGAAATGTTTTCTCCCAACATCCAGATTTGAGTGGGATGTAATGCACTGACTATAAATCCTTGTAATAACAAGGTATGGTTCCATCAACATATGGTTTCATTGGGAGGCTTTCTACATTGATTGTATATTGTGCTTCAAGTCAAACACATTGCTACCCAAGCTTTTACAATAAGATCCAGCTATACTGAGCTGCTTCCGGGAAGCTCTCAGTGTCAGCAGCATGTCATTTCTGTAAAGGCCTGAGTTCCCCAGTGCCTACTAACAGGAAGCACAGTGCACCAAATGCCCCTCCATCCATTTCTCCCCCTCTCCCTTCCCCTGGTTACTGAGCCAAGATCCTAGACATACACATCATTGGCCAATACAGGAGTCTGATTCATACTAGTGTTACTACCACCACCTACTGGCTACTGGTCTACGGAGCACCATGCTCACCCACACTGCCAAAGCTCACACCTCATAGTAAGAAGTGCTAGAGGCTGCTAAACCGCAAAGCCACAATCATGTTTTCAGCATGCCCAAATGTCAACCTCGTATTTGTATATACATAAACAAAAACATAAATAAACAAACAAATACATAAATGACAACAAAAATAAATAAATAAATAAATGGACAAAATCAACTGCTCTCTTTTAATAAGAGTCAAAACTAAATTGTCAGGTGTATCGCATTGTGACTGGTCCTCATAAAAATAATGCACCCTGACAATAATTAAGAGGAGGGCAATTTGACTTTCCGCCGTTGGAAAAGACAGACTCTTAAAAGGTACCGGTCTTGTAAACAGCATCTGAGAGCTCATTTTAAGGACCTGTATAGTTCACATGGCGCTTATTACTAGTTTCTGAACTGTTAAGCCTTCTCCTCTCCCAGTAAAAAAAAAGGGGTGTGCCAAACTGTGCAGTAAAGAAATCCGCCATAAACTGTCCTTCACGGGGACTACACAAGGAATCCGGACTTAACTCTGCTCTCTCGGTCCTTTACCGGCTCCTGAATGTCATACGGTATGCAAGATATTTTAACAAGGAGATCAACTGGGTGGTGTGCCATGGTGGGTACAATGTTGACAACCAGGGTCTGGGTAAAAAAACATATTGCCTGCTTATACATGACATTATTTTAACTACCAACACAATTTTTGTCATTATCATCAGTACTGTTTCTATCATTATTATTATTATTATATTATAGAAATACTAAACGTTTATAACAGTATTTGGTATGCAGTAATAACATTAACCAATACATGGGATGGTCATTGATTCCTGGTCGTTGCTTTTAGGATCCCAGCTCACTCTGGGGTCTCTCTATTTGTCACCTCCACCACCACCTGACACCCCTACTCACCCACCCGTACCACCCGGCAGCACCCAATCCTATTTTGATCTCTGAACCTCAATGTCGGGCAGCAGACATCAAAAAGAACCCCTTGTTTGTGGGATTGTGGCCCCATAGCCACAGCTTTCGTCGCCTGTGCGATTTGTAGGTCGTACCGAGGGACCTTGGGGGGCCTCTGGAGGGGAAAAGGGGGGACGAGGGGCCTGGTTTTATGGACAGGTACTGTAACCGGAGAGCTGTGCTCCTGGCTGCTGCATCGTCGCCCACTGTCTTTACAGACAGGCAGCTGCTCATAACCCGCCCGACGCTGCCTCCAGGACCCACCCCCCTGTGCCACGTCCCTCCCTGCCAACCCCCTAATACATTACTCCCAGCATCCCCTCAGACGAGGCTCAGGTTGCTCCTTGGGATCCAAATGGGCTGCCAGCACTGCCACATTTATGACATAAGTAATGTATGTATGTGTGTGTGTGTGTGTGTGTGTGTGTGTGTGTGTGTGTGTGTGTGTGTGTGTGTGTGTGTGTGTGTGTGTGTGTGTGTGTGTGTGTGTGTGTATGCGTGTGTGACCACATGCGTACCATCACAACTGAATTAGGAAGAAAATGGAGCCTTGAGGTACCTCTTCTTCCTGATGAGTGCCACTAGTGGAGAGACATTTGGAGTGTTGGGCTCTTGTGCCAGCTGGCCACCCTGTGCCTTGCTGGTCCCAGGGGAGTCACATGATGATGATGGAGACGTCTCCTCGTCCAGGCTTCATCCTATTGAATGCAAGAGGAAGCAAAACATTATTTAATTATCAATCTATAGGCATATATACAGTACCAGTCAAAAGTTTGGACACACCTACTCATTCCAGGGTTTTATATTTTTTAACAAATGTTCTACATTATAGAATAATAGTGGAGACACCAAACATATGAAATAACACATATGGAATAATCTAGTAACCAAAAAAGTGTTAAACAAATATTGTTTTTACCAAATAGGGCTATCTTCTGTATCCCACCCCTACCTTGTCACAACACAACTAATTGGCTCAAACGCATTAAGAAGGAAAGAAATTCCACAAATTCACTTTTAACAAGGCACACCTGTTAATTGAAATGCATTCCAGGTGACTACCTCATGAAGCTGGTTGAGAGAATGCCAAGAGTGTGCAAACCTGTCAAGGCAAAGCTTTGCTACTTTGAAGAATCTCAAATATAAAATATATTTAGATTTGTTTAACACTTTTTTGGTTACTACATGATTCCATATGTGTTATTTCATAGTTTTGATGTCTTCACTATTATTCTACAATGTAGAAAATAGTAAAAATAAAGAAAAACCCTGGAATGAGTAGGTGTGTCCAAAATTTTGACTGGTACTGCATTTCAACTGTACCAGTCAAAAGTTTGAATCAAAATTCGGCATTCATTTAAAAATTCAGCATTCGTTCAAAAATATTTACATTCAAGACCAATATAAAATATTAGTTGGCCCGCATTTGAGAAAGTAGGAAATTGCATGTGCTTTGAATTAAAAGCACTGCGGGTGTTCTGGGAATGAATCATTACCACAAACTACAAAAATAAACACTGAACAACCACATCTCTGCTACCAGTTTTAACTGCTGTGTCAGCGTCAACTGGCTCCAGAAACAGAGTCTGCTTCTGGGCAACATGTCAGCATAGCAGTAGTAAACACATTCACCTCCAGGAGTAGAATAGTAGAGATGATGTATTCTACTAACCAACAACCCTGTGAATGTAAACAGTGAGGAGTACCCACATGGCTAACCACAGGGACACCTGAGGTAAGTAGGGCAGACATTAAATAGCTCAGATTATGAGTGTGGGCTCATCAAAGCACTGAGGTTAACCAAAAGGGTTACTATAAAAGTCTCAGGTAGGTAACTGGCCGCCATGCAGGTGGATGGGAGCTGAGACACTATGGGTAGACTGGGACACACCCAACCTGGCTGGCTACCATAGCAACATAACCACCTGAGTTGTCTGGTCCTTATTCCTCTGGTTCGATAGATGGTATGTTTGAACCCAGTTAAGGTAACAACAGCTCTCAGACTAAAAGCACAAGCTGAGATGTGGAAAAATGTGTGTGTGTAACTGATAGCCTAGCTAGCAATCTATCAACACTGCGCAAATTTGACCACTGGTCAGGTACTGTTCTCTTACCATCCTTCCCTTCTCATGGTGGAACAGCTATGGGGCAAAACAGAATTATAGTACATGTGTCAAGTGTACGCCTACTCTGTCCCAAAAAGACAGAACGATTATGTCAGATTGTCAGAACCATAGCCTACTCAGAACCATAGCCTACTCATATCAGTAAGCTACTCTACGACCATAAAATGCATGACATAGCTAGCTCATCTTTGAAGTTCTGACTAACTAAGTTACAGACAAACTGTCATGGGGGAAATGGAGGGAAACGTGAGGGCACAACTCTGTAGCTAGCCTACAGTAGACAGTAGCTAGCATACATAACGTTTCTCATTTCAAGGCGCACATCAAACTGTGCCACTGTGGACCAACTTCAACTTAAGCCCATTCTAGCTAGTCATTATTTACTGTCTGTCGTTAGCGTTTAATATGAAATATTTTCTTACTTTTATCATGTCTGGCCCGAATCATTCTTCTTCACAGGTCCGCTGGGATGACCCTCGAGACCGAAGGAACGTCGTCTTTTGATTGGCTAAGCTTTATGGGCTTTTGATTGAGGCGCCAAATAGCTTTTTTTTTTACATGCGCTGTCCACCAACTAGAAAGCTCGTAGTATTGGTTACTATGGACATTCTAGAATACTGGGGACTAATTACATTGTCCGGTGTAACAATCTGTCGCTAAGGTGTAGGCTAATGCATCAGATCAATTTCTATATTCTCTATGAGTCTATCTATTCAACTGGTCACAGAACGCTACAGGCCCTACTGGGTGTGCAGACTTTCGTTCCAGACCTGATTCATCATCTTACTGTTGACCAGAGGACTGGGGTCAATTTTGAACTGAATGCAGTCAATACAGGAAGTCATTTTAATTTAAAATGAAAAAATGAAAAAAATAATTGAAATGAATAGCTTCTACTTCTCAGTTTATTGAGAAGTCATTGAAAATAGATGCCATTTTTTTAATTTTAATTTTTATTGTTTTTCAAGTTTACTTCCTGAATTAACTGCCTTCAATTTGAATTGACCCCAGCCCTGGTTAACCAGACTGAAGACCATGATTAACCTAAAAATCAAGATAAGTACTATCATTCAGTCCACCGTGCACATTATGCTCCCTGGATCAGTCTCACCTTTTCCTTCCTAAGACCTAGTAAGCCTACTTACTGTATATGGATGTGAGTTGTGACATTTGATCAGAGAATGGGGGCAGATGGGCGCTCTCCTGCTATATCCCCATAGAGCACGGTAGTTTGGTAGTTTAAACATAATCTTGGTTCACCCAGAATGTTTGGAGAGATAAGTTTGGACACAACAGCTAGCAGAGAGTGGAGTTTTTCATGGTAGGCCTTCATTGTAAATAAGAATTTGTTCTTAACTGACTTGCCTAGTTAAATTAAGGTCAAATAAAATGTATTAAATAAATGTTCAGTATCATAGTAACACATTAACACCCCACGGGTGCAGGTGGTGTGAGTGTAGCCTGCACCAGCTGTTTCTTCTGTGAGTTGGCCATGGCCCCAGCTGGAACCATTGGATGGTGGGTAGTGGCTGCTCAATGGGTGGGCCTGCTATGGATGGACTGCTTTACGTCAGTGCTGTTTCAGCCACACAAATGCTCTTTGAGTGACTGACTGCTTGGTTGGGTTTACAGCACACCCATTGTCTGAACTATGGGGATGGCTTCTTTATCAGCCTACATGACATAGCCACTACAGTCTACTTCCTTCCCCCATCAGTACTCTCCTGTCACTGATCCTGTCAGATATCTAGCTGTTGGGCGGCCATTTTCCTTCCTCGCCCTGAACAGGGCCTATAAATCAGGTGGTCCCCTCCTCCACCTCCCCCCCACCCTTTCACGCATTCAATTAATCCAAATGATTTCTATAGGAAATCTGATGGACCTATCAATTCACCTGCACATTTCAATAGCCCTGCAGATCCGTCGAGTGCCTCTGTGGCCGTAACTGCACGGCTCCATCGCTCTTGTAAAAACATTATTAATTGCCACGTGAGCTGGGCCATCCATCTTTCTCCATCCGTCCGCCCGTGCAGGCAGCACAGAAAAGGCTGAATGTGTAATAATGTGCTCTGGCGACAGGCCGCGCCTACTACTACGTCCCTTTAATCCTATTAAAACAGCTAGCAGCTATAGGGTCACTCCTCTCCTCTCTCTCGCCATGCAGGGCCCAGTGTGATGCTACTGACACTGGGAGACAATGGTGTGGTCAGGAGGTGGGGGAATTTCAAAAGACTCATCCGTCTCCAGACTCTGCACCTATCGATTGCTCTGATGGTGGTCATTATTACCGTGTTATTGTTGGAAGGAATGCTGAGGAGGTGTGCAGTTTGTGTGTGTGGGGGGGGGCTTTGGTTGGAGCTACGGTAACCTTCTACTACCCCCCCCCCTTGCTTCACAGTAACACGTGTGCCTGCCATTGTCTGCTAGAAGATCCCCTCCTTTCCCTCTGCTGAATAAATGTAGTAACAAACTGCTGGTAGTTCAGTGCTTGTCTTTGGACAGTTATGTACTGTATATTTTGTGAATATTATAACTTAATGACTGTCTTTGTCAGAGGCAGCTGTGGCACCACCTTTCTTCCATTTTACACGTCTAAAGCCACGCCACCAGCAGATGGTCAGTGGGGAAGAGAGAACCCTGGACCCCTACCCTCCCCCTCAACCACCCACCAACCTCCACGTATCCCACCTCTCAAAGCTGGTCAGTGTCCACCCCATCGTCCATCAAGGTCTGGACAAATCCCACTCACTATAAAGCCATTGCATGAAAACGCGTGGAATCATGGATATATCCGAAAGTCTATATTTTGAAGTTGTGACACTTTGTGACAGTGTTAAGAAACTTGATCTAAAATCTATAGATCTACAACCTTCCCTATAAAGGCCTGATGAAGCAGATTCGTGCTCTTTGGTATAGTGTAGAGCCTAGAGAGTTGGTTCTAATATCATTTCCTCACTCAGCCAGTTAATTAAACCAGCGGCGCATTAGCAGTTAGCACTTAGTCATAATGACAATCATAACCCTTCTGTAGAATCGGCAGAGTAGTCTACAGGTTTTTTCATTCACAGTGAATGGGCACAATAAGCATCCATTCATTCACCCAGTGGATGAATGGTCCACTGTTGGGATCAGGGTCCCTGTTCTGTGTTTGTGTGGTGTTACAAACACAATGCCGGTGGTCATCGGGCCAGTCGGACACACTGCGTTTTAATATCAACCTGCTGAGAGATTGCCCTGTTTCAGAGCGCTAATCAATTAGCATGCTCTCATTTGTCACAGCCCGTGCCCAGAGAAATAAGCTTCAGTTGGCTGTTAAGAGTATATTGATTTTACACTTGCCACAGTCAAGGCATATTGTTGATGGTCTGCGGCGTAGGGATGGTGAGGGGAGGTGTTCGGGGTAGGGAGGGAGGGAGCTTGTTGTGGTCTTTAAAGAGCTTGCATGTGATTCAGTACACCGCCCACTCCCCTCCTCCCTCCCAACGTCTTGCAATTTATTAGCGACTTCAGCCCTTACCAAGAAGGCCCTTTGACACAAGCAACTGATAACCATTTTGACAGCCAGGCCCACTTTTTCCAATACCTCAGGCCATGTTGTGCTGCTACGGCTGTGGCTATAGGCCTGAGAGAACCTGCAGTGTTTACTGAGGCTCTTAGCAGATTCTCTGTCAGTTCATGGAAGGTTAAAGGGTTAAATTGGAGTAGGGGTATGGGAGGAAACAACATACAGTGGCAGTTGAATTGGTTTCCCTTCAAAATAATTATGGGAAAACAATTCATTTTGGGGAAATTATGCTGAACAAAAATATAAATGCGACGTGCAACAATTTCAACAATTTTACAGAGTTACAGTTCATATAAGGAAATCAGTCAATTGAAATAAATTAATTAGGCCCTAATCTATGGATTTCACATGACTGGGCAGCCATGGGTGGGCCTGGGAGGGAATACGCCCACCCACTGGGGAGCCAGGACCAGCCAATCAGAATTATTCTTCCCAACAAAAGGGCTTTATAACAGACAGGAATTACTCCTCAGTTTCATCAGCTGTCCGGGTGGCTGGTCTCACACGGTCCCCCAGGTGAAGAAGTCAGGTGTGGAGGTCCTGGGCTGGCGTGGTTACACATGGTCTGCGGTTGTGAGGCCGGTTGGACGTACAGCCAAATTCTCTAAAACGATGTTGGAGGTGGCTTATGGTAGAGAAATGAACATTAAATGGCAACAGCTCTGGTGAACATTCCTGCAATCAGCATGCCGATTGCATGCTCCCTCAAAACTTAAGATATCTGTGGCATTGTGTTGTGTGACAAAACTGCACATTTTAGAGTGGTCTTTTATTGTCCCCAGCACAAGGTGCAAATGTGTAATGATCATGCTGTTTAATCAGCTTCTTGGTATTCCACACCTGTCAGGTGGATGGATTATCTTGGCAAAGGATAAATGCTCACTAACAGGGATGTAAACAAATTTGTACAGAACATTTTAGAGAAATAAGCTTTTTGTGAGTATTGAACATTTCTGGGATCTTTTATTTGAGCTCATGAAATATGGGACCAACACTTTACATGTTGCATTTATATTTTTGCTCAATATAGTTCCATCACGACAAAATCCCAACCGTAGTTTTACATTGCTTACGACACGTTGAGATGGTTATTCTGTTGAGAGGGAATTAAAATCATTAATGTACACATGGTCAAACTGCTTGGCACTACTTCCATATATTGTGATATGGATAAGTGTAATCATTATTTTCTGTGATATATGAAAACTGTTTTATATTTTTGCTTTAGGGGATAAAAAAAACGGAGATGGCTTCATAAGTCGATGCCCACTGCAATTGGTTACAACATAATCGCAACCGATACCCTATGCTCCGCCTACAAACATCCTCTGCTGTCTCCATCTGCGCTGTGGGCTCAGGTGCCAGGCTTCAAGCACGGCTGCCCTTTGACCTCCCCAACGGATTACCTCACTACCCAACTGTTTTGCTGAGGAGGGTCAGTGTTACGTCGTTTTTCATCCTCTGTTCACTGCATTGTCATGGAAATCATGTGCACGTCGTCGCAGCAGCAGAGTGCTCACAGTAAACGAGCCTCAAACATTTCTGGCCAAAATTGGACACAGCTCACAACCGTATTGCCGCGTGTGTTCTGTTTATTGTACAGCCGTCATGTGGGCTCATGGGGGATGGGCTGTATTGTATTGGTAATTAAAACAGTCATAGTGGCCATCATAGACGGACCAGTGGAGGCTTCCATTTCAACCAATGGAGGCTTTAGTTTCAACCAGACCCAATGAAGGCTTCCATTCCAACCCAATAGGCTAATAATTAAAATATTTATGGTTCTGTCGCATGCCATCTCATAATTGAAGGTTGTCTCTTTATTGGCAATGACGGGTAATCACTATTTTTCTGTCCCCTTTTTTACACACACACACACACACACACACACACACACACACACACACACACACACACACACACACACACACACACACACACACACACACACACACACACACACACAGACACACACACACTGATGTAAGCTGTCTGGTATTCCAGTCTTGCAGCTTGGCTTAGCCTTCGTGTGTATAGGTCCAGCAGGAAACACAGGGGTTTTGGCCCATGTTTCCAGGCCTCCCAGCCTCTGGCCTCAGTCTGTCCTGCCCATGTGTGTGGCGACCAGGGTGGGCCTGATGGAAACTCGACACCATGGCCCCATGTGAGACCCATCTCCCCCTTTCCGATTATAGGAAAAGTCCCCCTAGCTGCAGCTGTCTCAGCCCCCCACCTCCAACACACACACACAAACACACACACACACACAAACACACACACACACACACACACCTATAGTCCACAACCCAACACTACACCTCACCACATGACCACATAAAGACACCAAAACACAAACAACAAAACCACCTCCTCACTACTTCCCAGCCCTCACGGAAAAACATAATCAGAACCCCCCCCCCAGACATTCACCATACCTCCTAAATCTCCCTCAACCACTCCACCTCTATCTCTCTTCGACACACACGCACAAGCATACACGCACGTCCACAGATGCGCAGACACAAACACAAAAACACACAAACACACACACTAAGCTGGTTGGGAAACTCTACACATCTGAGTGTGGGTTTATCGGCATCCGTGTGGACAACAGCCGTCAGCCCGTAAAACCCTCTCAGAGCCTCCAACTTCCCCACAATGGAGACCTATTAGACTTTTTATCACGTCTATGCCGGTGGTTTTGAGAAAGAGGGGTCTCACAACCCCCAAAATGGCTGCCCAATGACCAATAGTGCCCACTGTTGTGAAAACATGATTAGTGTGACTTTTCTATGGTTTTTATACATTCATTGAATTATGTCTCTAATTTACAATGACTTGCATGAAGCTGCGTAGTGAGTAGCGACACCGTGCAGTGACACCGTGCGCCAACTTTGACTTTAGTGTGAAATTCTCACCCTTTGATGTCAGCTGGCACTGTGGAGAGCTGTGAGATAGCCTACATACCTACAGAAGCCAAAGCTGCTGGTTGAAGTTTTGACACTGGTTCAGCTGATCTGACTGCAGCCACTAAGTTAAGAGTCCCCCCTTGAGCCATTTTTTTCCCTTTCTTTTTTTCTTCTGTATTATTGACTGTATGATTTGTTTATTCCATGTGTAACTCTGTGTTGTTGTATGTGTCGAATTGCTATGCTTTATCTTGGCAAGGTCGCAGTTGCAAATGAGAACTTGTTCTCAACCAGCCTACCTGGTTAAATAAATGTGAAATAAAAAATTTAAAAAAATAAATAGGGGGAAAGGATCATCTCTGGAGGATTTGGGTGGCAGGAAATTCAGGTATTCCATTCAGGTATTTCAAGTATTGAAGTCATATTCTTCAATAATGAAGGTGTATATTTCAAAAGTTGAAATTGTCAACGGCACCTCGAGGGAGTATAATTTTCCACTCTCGTGAGTAGGTTTGTCATTCACAAGCTACAGGAAAGTATATTTAAAACCCACTTCCCTCACAACCCCATGTGACTAGGAGAATTTGCAATATTCATATAAATCAAACTGAAATTGTTTTAAAGATCTCAAATCTGGACGATCAGGACCTGACTGCTCAATTCTCTGCGTCCAGTACATTATTTGTATGATTGAATCATGTATTTTTTTTACATTCTAATTTATTTAACTATTTGAGTCATGCATAACGGATGGATACAGCTATTGTCGGTGCTGTAGAATACCTGGTAGCCCACTCGGTGTGAGAGAATGTCTGGATGAATATGTTGGATTATTGATGAGCAATGAATATGAAACATCCTAATGATGAGCTATGACGGATGACCTGCCACCTGGCTTTTCCCGTTAAACGCATAGTTTATAGCTGGTATTTCGAAATAGATTGAGGCTGAGCATTTATATTCAGATTCAGTTAAAAGTGAGGGGTTTCATACAACTAAGTAGAATGAAAGTGAAAGTGAAAAAAATACATTTAGAATTCATTTTTAAGGACCAGATCTGACCACTGAGAAGATAGTGCCACCTGATGGTCTGAATTAGCACATACACCCCTTCATAACGCTTGAAATGCAATGGGGCAAATCTTAATAACTACCAGAATAGTATAAACGTGAGATGAAATGTGGATTAGATAGGATATTACTGCAGTCTTACTTCTAGTGAATTATTAGGGATTCTCAAGGGTTATTTCTACATCTCTATCATATAAATGCAACCCCCCGCCCTTTGTATGTCGCTCCTCTTCCCCCCAACAGCATGCAGACTGACTCTGTGCTTCTCTCACCGCAGCTTGTAAAGACGCCATAATTTATTGCTCTTGTCATCTGTAAAACATTTCAAATCTTCCTCCTGCTGAAGTGAAGCAGCTTCGCATAGGAATAGGGTTTGTCTCGCTGTATCAGGGCAGGACGAACCCATAGCCTCTCCCCTCCTTCATACCCAGCAAATGATGTAAAAAAAGACAAAAAAACAAGGGAAGACAGAAATTATGTCGGTCCCAATATATGCCTACGTTTTTATGATATTCTGTATAATTAGGAATATATTATGGATGATCTACTCGTGTATCCTCTTACAAGAGTTATACTGCATTGAATGAGAAGCAGACCATGTCCATATCTAGATGCTTTGCATATTCATAATTCATGGTGAACGTCCAGAAGGTCCGTTCCTTTGTTCTTATCTGCCGTAAATGTTGCCTGTCTCACTAAAATTGTCATGAGAGGAAAATAAAAGTAGGACATTATTTTGAGGTTCTGTTGTCAAAACATAATCCCAGTTATGTTTTTCAGTTTGTATAACATTTTAATTGAACATATTATTTGTAAAATAGCCTGACTATAGAGGAAATGCACAACTAATGACTAGATATTAGGAAACCATAATATTTATGGTTGTATCTATAGAGCTTTGGTGATAGGGATAATGCATAATAAATCACAAAAAATCATCAACAATTAGCCCTCGATCATTTGAAAATACAAGCGGGAGACCATTTATGCAATAGCTAAACTTGTCTTGCAAATACTGAATATCCAAATGACAATGATTTCATACCAATCCTTTAACAAAAAAAAAAATCAGATTTCTAAATCATCACATGTAGACGCTTTGAATCTGTTTATATGTTTTATGTGTCAACTTGAGTTTGTTCAAAGTATTCCCACCAAATGAGGATTTGCATGAATTAGTTCTACATCTTGCTGCACTACATCTTGCTGCATGGTGAACTGTATCTAACAAACTTCAACATGGCGTCAATGAGTCATAGATGATTGGACACACTGGGCGCATCTCAATAGACTAAAGCGACCCCCCTTCGTCTCCTCTTCTTCATCTGCACCGACCTGAAACTCCAGGATACTGTAGGTGAAAGCAATATGGCAGTTGAAAGAGGAGTGGAAGTGGAGGGTGCAGAGGGGTGGTGGTGGTGAAATGGTGTTGGAAGGAGAAGAAGAGAGATTTTGGGGCTGATTTATACCCTCACTATAATCCAGCACGGCCCATGTTCAGGCCGGCAGTTAAAATGATATAGACATCTTGACACGGAGAGAAGGACAGGTCTGACAGCTCAGGTCATTGGGGAGAAGAGACTCAGAGTTCACCATCCCGGCTGAAAGTATGCAGGTATATTGCACTCCCGTTCAAAATAACCTTTCACTCAAACAGGCTCCAGTTCATGCACAGAGAGCATAGGAAGGGTGAATTATGAGTACACATATACATACACACACACACACACACACACACACACACACACACACACACACACACACACACACACACCACACACACACACACACACACACACACACACACCACCAGTGGCTCAAATTCATAGTAGTGTACAGGCAGATTGTCACCAACAGGTGGAGACAAAGCCCTTATCAATAATTTTTCAATTTTATTTTATTTCACCTTTATTTAACCAGGTAGGCTAGTTGAGAACAAGTTCACATTTGCAACTGGTCAAGATAAAGCATAGCAGTTAGACACATACAACACAGAGTTACACATGGAATGAACAAAACATACAGTCAATAATACAGAAGGAAAAAAAAGAAAAAAAAGAAGTCTATATACAGTGAGTGCAAATTAGGTAAAATAAGGGAATTAAGGCAATAAATAGGCCATGGTGGCAAAGTAATTACAGTATGGCAATTAAACACTGGAATGGTAGATGTGCAAAAGATGGAATGTGCAAGTAGAGATACTGGGGTGCAAAAGGAGCAGAATAAATAAATAAATACAGTATGGGGATGAGGTAGATAGTTGGGCTGTATACAGATGGGCTATGTACAGGTGCAGTGATCTGTGAGCTGCTCTGACTGCTGGTGCTTAAAGCTAGTGAGGGAGATGGGAATTTCCAGCTTCAGAGATTTTTGCAGTTCATTCCAGTGATTGGCAGCAGAGAACTGGAAGGAAAGGTGGGCAAAGGAGGAATTGGCTTTGGGGGTGACCAGTGAGATATACCTGCTGGAGCGCATGCTACGAGTGGGTGCTACTATGGTGACCAGCGAGCTGAGATAAGGCGGGGCTTTACCTAGCAGAGACTTGTAGATAACCTGTAGCCAGTGGGTTTGGCGACGAGTATGAAGTGAGGGCCAGCCAAAGAGAGCATATAGGTCGCAGAGGTGGGTAGTGTATGGGGCTTTGGTGACAAAACGGATGGCACTGTGATAGGCTGCATCCAGTTTGTTGAGTAGTGTTGGAGGCTATTTTATAGATGACATCGCCGAAGTCGAGGATCGGTAGGATGGTCAGTTTTACGAGGGTATGTTTGGCTGCATGAGTGAAGGATGCTTTGTTGCGAAAATAGGAAGCCGATTCTAGATTTAATTTTGGATTGGAGATGCTTAATATTAGTCTGGAAGGAGACCAGGTATTTGTAGTTATCCATGTATTCTAAGTCAAATTGAGTGGATGGAGTTAACATTTCTACCTTGGAACTATTTGTTGAGGAAATAATATATGGACAAGAATGACAAGAGTGAAGTGACTTATTGGCTAAAGCCATGAAATCTAAGGGTTGCATGATGTTTACTGGCAGTGTTGGGGGAGCTACTCTGAAAATAGTTTACCAAGCTACCAATAACTTCACACTGGAAGAAGTTAAACTACACTAAAGGTACCCTTAAGAAAGATGTAGTTTACTTAACTAACGTTACTTTTAAAAAGTAACAAGATGGCATTGTAATTACATTGTTTGTATACCCAACCAGGACCATTGGTGATGACTATTGACTACTGAATATAGGGTTACATCATAGACAACAAATTGCATATGTTAACAGAATGTGTAATTAAGCCTGTTAACTCACAAAAACGATGTTTCAAGTGAGAATTACGCAGGTCTGATGCTGAAAAAGAAAGTAAATTATTGCCTACTTCACCCATATTTTATTTTATTTTTGCAAAAAGAGTAGGCCTAGTGTGTAGTTCCAGTAGTTACCCAGCAAACTTGACCCCATTGACCCCATGTGGTTATTCGGCTTCCTATGCTCTCTGTGCATGAACTGGAGCCTGTTCGAGTGAAAGGTTATTTTGAACGGGGGTGCAATATACCAGCATACTTTCAGCCGTGATGGTGAACTCTGAGTCTCAGGCTAGCCCATGTTGGGGTTGATGTGGGCCGGTGTAGGCTAGCCCATGTTGGGCTTGGTGTGGGGTAGTCTACACCGGCCCACACCAACCCACACCAAGCCCAACATGGGCCAGCCCACACCAAGCCGAACACGGGCTAGCCTACACCAGCCCAACAGAGGCCAGCGCGGATCCGAGGCCCACACCAAGCCCACACCAACCCAACACGGGCTAGCCTACAACACTCCAACACGGGCTAGCCTACAACACCCCAACACAGGCTAGCCCATACCATAACAAAGCCAAGCCCCCACCAAACCCAGCACTGACCAGCCCACACCAAGCCCAGCACGGGCTAGCCTACACCAAGCCCAGCATGGGCTAGCCCACACCAAGCCCACACCAACCCAACACTGGCTAGCCTACAACACCACAACACCGGCTAGCCCATACCAGCCCAACAGGGCCAAGTCCCCACCAAGCCCAACAGGGGCTAGCTTGCATCAAGCCCAGCACGGACTAGCCCACACAAAGCCCAGCACATGCTAGCTCACACCAAGCCCAGCTAGAGACAGGGTATCATTAGAATATTTGGGGTCATGGTTTGCAAACAGTTGTAGTGCATGTGACATATGAGAAACTTAACAATTTCTCTTGGAAAAAAATATGTGTATGAAAGTAAGAACTTGGTTGTCTTTCAGATACAGGGTATCACATTTCCTAAATACCTTTAATTTGTGACAAATATAAATACATTCCTATTAAATATCAAAGGCTCATCGGCCAAATATGGGCAGCCTACATTGCCCATTATTTTAGCCTGCTTTGGGGTCACATCGTGCCAATGTGGGCATGTTTTCTGGAAAAAATAAAGGCTTATTTCAGGTAAAGTGAGGGCTGCCTTAACCAGATATGGGCTGCCTACACTGTGCCACACTGGGCTGCGTTCAGTACAAAAAACGTAATGCAACGTTCAATTAAATGCAAAAGGTGCTGTACTGAACGACAAGTTGAAAAATAGGGAGGGGTTGGGTTGTGGAACGCTGTCAGCATGGCCACTGTCCTTTAAATATCTCACTCATTGCTTCAACCCACATCCCGCCACACCCACCATATGGAGCAAACGTACCTCAAAGTCTAAGAACATTTGAAAAATGTTTTGGGGAAACGTGTTGTTCAGTACAAGCCATTACGTAAAGTATCAAACGTTTAATCGAACTGAATATACCCCTGGGAAAATGCCTTTGGCTGCCAACGTGGCGCCAATGAGCATTGACCCAATGTTGGCAGCCTACATGGGGCCAATATTTTAGCCTGCATTGGCCAATGTGAACATGTTTGCTGGGTAGCTACACCACTATATGGCAAAAAAAATGATTAACTACTGAAAACAATACCTACATTTGAATTTAGTTCAACTACCACAAAGCTACTGCAAAATACAGTATAGTTACATGATTACTAAACTCAGCAAAAAAAGAAACGTCCCTTTTTCAGGACCCTGTCTTTCAAAGATCATTTGTAAAAATCCAAATAACTTCACAGATCTTCATTGTAAAGGTTTAAACACTGTTTCCCATGCTTGTTCAATGAACCATAAACAATTAATGAACATGCACCTGTGGAACGGTCGTTAAGACATTAACAGCTTACAGACGGTAGGAAATTAAGGTCACAGTTATGAAAACTTAGGACACTAAAGAGGCCTTTCTACTGACTCTGAAAAACACCAAAAGAAAGATGCCCAGGGTCCCTGCTAATCTGCGTGAACGTGCCTTAGGCATGCTGCAAGGAGGCATGAGGACTGCAGATGTGGCCAGGGCAATAAATTGCAATGTCCATACTGTGAGATGCCTAAGACAGCGCTACAGGGAGATAGGAGGGACAGCTGTTCGTCCTCGTAGTGGCAGACCACGTGTAACAACAGCTGCACAGGATCAGTACATCCGAACATCACACCTGCGGGACAGGTACAGGATGGCAACAACAACTGCCCGAGATGCACCAGGAACGCACAATCCCTCCATCAGTGCTCAGACTGTCCGCAATAGGCTGAGAGAGACTGGACTGAGGGCTTATAGGCCTGTTGTAAGGCAGGTCCTCACCAGACATCACCGACAACAACGTCGCCTATGGGCACAAACCCACCGTCGCTGGACCGGACAGGACTGGCAAAAAGCTCTCTTCACTGACGAGTCGTGGTTTTGTCTCACCAGGGGTGACGGTCGGATTCACAATTATTGTCGTAGGAATGAGCGTTACACCGAGGCCTGTACTCTGGAGCAGGATCAATTTGGAGGTGGAGGGTCCGTCATGGCGTCATGGTCTGGGGCAGTGTGTCACAGCATCATTGGACTGAGCTTGTCGTCATTGCAGGCAATCTCAACGCTGTGCGTTACAGGGAAGACATCCTCCTCCCTCATGTGGTACCCTTCCTGCAGGCTCATCCTGACATGACCCTCCAGCATGACAATGCCACCAGCCATACTGCTCGTTCTGTGTGTGGGTATACTCTATACACATTTGTCATTCAAGGGTGACAATTTTAGGGTTGATCAACAAACGTGAGTCAGCACCTTTGAGGTTATCACTTCAGTTGATTGATTCAGAAGAGATGGCAACCAGATTATCTATGGTAGATAGTCGAAAGGAGGTGGCAAAGAGGACCAAGTTTTGCCTTATTGGGTCTTCATGCAGCTTGGTTTATTGTGTAGACGTAAAATGGATTATGGAAATAAGATTTGGCTTATATGAGAAAGACACATGATAATGTACTGTAGTCCCACGAGTATATCAGTCAGCCTACTTGGCTACGTCAAGAAAAAAATAAGACTTGTCTTGATATGGACCTCATTACTTTTAGTGAAGTGTGAATAGGAAGAAAAATGTGCATAGCAACCTAATGTATTCTCTTAGTAGGGGTCACATGCAGTGTTGGGGAAGCTACTCTGAAAACATAGTTTACCAAGCTACTAATAACTTCACACTGGAAGAAGTGAAGCTACAATAAAGCCATCCTTATGAAAAAATATAGTTTACTTAAATAAAGTTACTTTGAAAAAGTAGTTCACTATATCCAAACTACTTTGTGAAACATTATCGTATGAAAAACTGATATGTCATAGACTACAAACTGAAAGAACAGATAACTTTGGGGTCAACACATAAATTATGTTTCAAGTGAAAATTAGTCAGGTCTGATACCAAAAACTAAAACATATTGCATAAAGTAGTTCCAATAGTTAGCTACACCGCAAAAAAAGTAATTAACTACTGAAAACCTTACCTAGATTTGATTTTAGTTCAACTACCACCAAGCTACTGTAAAATGTAGTTAAATTACTAGATAAACTACATATAAGCCTAGTTTACTACTCCGCAACATTGGTCACATGATCAAGCACAGGCCATAAGCATAATGCCTGTTCCTAAGAGGTCCCTACATCAGGAGTAAGGTCACTACAGTGGCCACATATACAGTAAGAGCCAACAGTTTGGACACACTGTAACGTGTACGCTAAGAATCAGGAAGCAAGTACAGGGAGTGAATTAAATAAGTGAATATTGAACCAAACAAGAAACACGAGTAGCATTCCTACATAAACACTGAAACAGAGTCAATAACACCTGGGGAAAGAACCAAAGTGTAACGGGCTTCGTCGGAAGGAGTGGACCAAAGTGCAGCGTGGTAAGTGTTCATGATATTTATTACCAAGAAACACTCAAACAAGAAATAACCAAACAAAACAAACAGTTCCGTCAGGCACAGAATGCTAAACAGAAAATAACTACCCACAAACACAGGTGGGAAAAGGCTGCCTAAGTATGATTCCCAATCAGAGACAACGATAGACAGCTGCCTCTGATTAGCAACCATACTCGGCTAAAACAACGAAATAGATGACATAGAATGCCCATCCCACACCCTGACCTAACCAAATAGAGAAATAAAATGGCTCTCTAAGGTCAGGGCGTGACAGAAAGGGAGTGACAGACATAGGGGAGGTAATCAGGAAGGTGATGGAGTCCAGGTGAGTCTCACGAGGCGCAGGTGCGTGTAACGATGGTGACAGGTGTGCGTAATAATGAGAACTGGTGACAGAGAGGAGGAGCGCCAGAGACTTGTTTGGGGTAGGGGGCAGTATTTTCACGTCCGGATGAAAAGCGTGCCCAGAGCAAACTGCCTGCTACTCAGGCCCAGAAGCTAGGATATGCATATTATTAGTAGATTTGGATAGAAAACACTCTGAAGTTTCTAAAACGGTTTGAATGATGTCTGTGAGTATAACAGAACTCATATGGCAGGCAAAAACCTGAGAATAATCCAACCAGGAAGTGGGAAATCTGAGGTTTGTAGTTTTTCAAGTGATTGCCTATCCAATATACAGTGTCTGTGGGGTCATATTGCACTTCCTAAGGCTTCCACTAGATGTCAACAGTCTTTAGAACGTTGTTTCAGGCTTCTACTGTGAATGGGGAGAGAATAAGAGCTATTGGAATCAGGTGTCTGGAAAATTGGCATGAGCTCAGTCATGCGCCCGGCCGTGAGAGCGAGCTGAGTTCCTTTTCATTTCTGAAGACAAAGGAATTGTCCGGTTGGAATATTATTGAAGATTTATGATAAAAACATCCTAAAGATTGATTCTATACATCGTTTGACATGTTTCTACAAACTGTAATGCAACTTTTTTGACTTTTCATCTGGCCTTGTGCATGCACCTTCTGCATTTGGAATAGTGAACTGAATGTGCGAACAAAAAGGAGGCATTTGGACATAAATATGGACTTTATCGAAACAAAACACATTTATTGTGGAACTTGGATTCCTGGGAGTGCATTCCGATGAAGATCATCAAAGGTAAGTGAATATTTATAATTTTAGCTGTATTTCTGGTTTTTGTGACGCCTCTCCTTGCTTGGAAAATGGCTGTGTGGTTTTTCTTGTCTAGATGCTGTCCTAACATAATCTAATGGTATGCTTTCGCCGTAAAGCCTTTTTGAAATCGGACACTGTGGTTGGATTAATGAGAAGTTTATCTTTAAAATGGTGTATAATACTTGTATGTGTCAGAAATTTGAATGATGAGATTTTTGTTGTATTGAATTTGGCGCTCTGCTATTTCACTGGCTGTTGGCCAGGCACACCTGTTAATGCATTCAGGCGACTATCTCATGTAGCTGGTGGAGAGAATGCCAAGAGTGTGCAAAGCTGTCTTCAAGGCAAAGGGTGGCTACTTTGAAGAATCTCAAATATAAAATATATTTTGATTTGTTTAACACTTTGTTGTTTACTACATGATTACGTATGTGTTATTTCATAGTTTTGATGTATTCACTATTATTCTACAATGTAGAAAATAGTAAAAATAAAGAAAAACACTGGAATGAGTAGGTGTGTCAAAACTTATGACGTGTACTGTAAATCTGTCCAGCTGCTCTGGGAAAAGGAGCATGGCCCACAAAAGGCTTGAGTTTAAAGTTGAAACCTAAATAAACTACACTTTAGACACAACTTTACTTCGTACCAAATGGCACCCTTTTCCCTAGTCTTAGAAAAAAGGGTTCTAAAAGGGCTCTTAGTGTCACGCCCTGACCTTAGAGAGCCTTTTTTATTCTCTATTTTGTTAGGTCAGGGTGTGACTGGGGTGGGCATATCTATGTTTCTATTTCTTTGTTGGCCTAGTATGGTTCCCAATCAGAGGCAGCTGTTTATCATTGTCTCTGATTGGGGATCATACTTAGGCAGCTCTTTTTCCCACTGTCACGCCCTGACCAGGTGAACTCTGCTATTTTGGTCAGGGTGTGGCATTTCTATGGTTTATTTTCTATGTTTTGGTTATAGCCTTTCTTTGTGTTTTATTTCTATGTTGGGCTCGGGGGGTGATTTCCCAATCAGACAGCTGTCGCTTGTTATGTCTGATTGGGAATCACATTTAAGTTCCTTTTCCCCCACGATGTTTGTGGGTTGTTGTCTCTTTGTTTTGAGCAAGTTAACGTTTCGTCTATTCTTTGTCTGTTTTGGTAACGTGTTTATTTGTGTCTAAATAAACATGTGTTCGCTCCCAGCTGCGCTTTGGTCCGCTTCCTTATCACCCGACGACGAGCGTTACAGAACAACCCACCGAACCAGGACCAAGCAGCGGGAGGATAAGGAGCGCGAGAGATGGGCTCGCGAGGGGAAGGAGTTCTGGACCTGGGAGGAGATCATGTCGGGGAAAGGACCCTGGCGGAAGGATTCCCAGGTCGAGGAGGTGATGCCAGCCGGTGGAAGGAGTCGCAGGCGGCGGTCGAGGAGGCCCGGAAGACACCCCCAATAATTTTTTTTGGGGGGGCTAATGGGGTGGTCCGGAAGGGCAGAGGAAGAGCCCAGACCACTGCTCTCGTGGGGGATAACGGCGAAGGAGGAGGCAGAGATGTGGCAGGTCCTGGAGGACCTGCGTAGGGACAGCGTGGAGGAAGAGCCTTGGGTGGCAGAGGTGCGCACGGTATCGCCAGTGCGCCTGCACAGCCCAGTGCGCTCTGTGCCAGCGCCCCACATTTGCCGGGCTAGGGGGAGTGTTCAGCAAGGACGTGTTGTGCCGGCTCAGCGCTCCTGGCCTCCGGTGCCCCTTCTCGGTCCGATGTATCCTGCGCCGAGGACTGTGTCTCCGGTACGGCTGCTCAGCCCAGTGCGTTCTGTGCCAGCGCTCCACACTTGCCAGGCTAAGGTGGGCGTTGAGCCAGAACGGGTGATGTCAGCTGTGCACTCCAGACCTCCAGTGCGCCTCCTCGGTCCAGGATATCCGGCGCCGCTTAGGCGCACTGTGTCGCCGGTGTGCGGTCACGGTCCAGCACGTCCTGTGCCAGCACCTCGCCCTTGCCGGGCGAATGTGGTGCGTGTCTACAGTCCAGTCCGGCCCATCCCTGCTCCCCGCACCAAGCCAGTGGTGCGTGTCCCCAGTCCTGTCCGGCCCATCCCTGCTCCCCGCACCAAGCCAGTGGTGCGTGTCCCCAGTCCTGTCCGGCCCATTCCTGCTCCCCGCACCAGGTTAGTGGTGCGTGTCCACAGTCCGGCCCGACCCGTCCCTGCTCCTCGCACCAAGCCCACGGTGCGTGTCCCCAGTCCTGTCCGGCCCATCCCTGTTCGCCGCACCAAGGCTACGGTGCGTGTCCACAGTCCGGCCCGACCCGTCCCTGCTCCTCGCACCAAGCCCACGGTGCGTGTCCTCAGTCCTGTCTGGCCCATCCCTGCTCCCCGCACCAAGCCAGTGGTGCGTGTGTCCAGTCCAGTCCGGCCCGTCCCTGCTCCTCGCACCAAGCCCACGGTGCGTGTCCCCAGTCCAGTCCGGCCCGTCCCTGCTCCCCGCACCAAGCCAGTGGTGCGTGTCCCCAGTCCAGTCCGGCCCGTCCCTGCTCCCCACACCAAGCCAGTGGTGCATGTCCCCAGTCCAGTCCGGCCCGTCCCTGCTCCCCGCACCAGGTTAGTGGTGCGTGTCCCCAGTCCAGTCCGGCCCGTCCCTGCTCCCCACACCAAGCCAGTGGTGCATGTCCCCAGTCCTGTCCGGCCCATTCCTGTTCCCCGCACTAGGCCCACGGCGCGTGTCCACAGTCCGGCACGGCCTGTGTCCGGTCCACCGGTGACCAGTCCTGTTCCGGTCGGCGGCTCCGCTCCGGAACCTGAGCATGCCGCTCCACCGTGGTCCAGTCCGGGCCAGAGGGGTAGGGCTAGGGTGGAGGCAGGGGGAGAAACACGCCCGGGGCCAGAGCCTCCACCGAGGGTGAGGCGCCCACCCGGGTCCCCCCCCTAATAGACTTTAGGTTGGTGCGCCGGGAGTACGCACCGTTGGAGGGGGGGTACTGTCACGCCCTGACCAGGTGAACTCTGCTATTTTGGTCAGGGTGTGGCATTTCTATGGTTTATTTTCTATGTTTTGGTTATAGCCTTTCTTTGTGTTTTATTTCTATGTTGGGCTCGGGGGTGATTTCCCAATCAGACAGCTGTCGCTTGTTATGTCTGATTGGGAATCACATTTAAGTTCCTTTTCCCCCACCATGTTTGTGGGTTGTTGTCTCTTTGTTTTGAGCAAGTTAACGTTTCGTCTATTCTTTGTCTGTTTTGGTAACATGTTTATTTGTGTCTAAATAAACATGTGTTCGCTCCCAGCTGCGCTTTGGTCCGCTTCCTTATCACCCGACGACGAGCGTTACACCCACCTGTGATTGTGGGATCTTGTTTGTGTGTAGTTGCTTTCTGCACTGCATGTAGCTTTACATTCGTTTTCGTATTTTGTTGTTTTTCCCGGTGTCATTGTTAATAAAAGGAAAATGTACGCCTACCATGCTGCACCTTGGTCTCATTCCAACAACGAGCGTAACAGAAGATCCCACCACCAAGTGACCAAGCAGCTTGCCCAGGAGTGGAGGACATCCTGGACCTGGGAGGAGGTAATGGCAGGGGACAAGACCCTGCCATGGAAGCAGGCGGAGGCAGCGAGAGAGGAACGGCGACGAGACCAGGAATCAAGGAGATGACGGAAACCCGAGAGCCAGCCTCAAAAACAAATTGGGGGGGGGGGGGGGCACACGGGTGGCGAGCGGGTGGCGAGCGGAACAAAGGTGGGAACAAGAACCAACTCCCTGTAATTACGATGAGGAGTTGGTCACGGTTCAGATACCATGCTTTGCGGAGATACGCAATGTGTCTCCAGTGCACATCCACAGCCCGGTGCGTTCTGTGCCAGCTCCTCGCACTTGCCGTGCGAAAGTGAGCATCCAGCTAGGACGGGTTGTGCCGGCTCAGCGCTCCTCGTCTCCAGTACACCTCCTCGGTCCAGGATATCCTGCGCCGGCTCTACGCACTGTGTCGCCAGTGTGCCTTCACAGCCCAGTGCGTCCTGTGCCAGCACCCGCATTTGCCAGTCTAAAGTGAGCATCCAGCCAGGACGGGTTGTGCCGGCTCAGCGCTCCTCGTCTCCAGTACGCCTCCTCGGTCCAGGATATCCTGCGCCGGCTCTACGCACTGTGTCGCCAGTGTGCCTTCACAGCCCAGTGCGTCCTGTGCCAGCACCCGCATTTGCCAGTCTAAAGTGAGCATCCAGCCAGGACGGGTTGTGCCGGCTCAGCGCTCCTGGTCTCCAGTACGCCTCCTCGGTCCAGGATATCCTGCGCCGACTCTACGCACTGTGTCGCCAGTGCGCCTTCACAGCCCAGTGCGTCCTGTGCCAGCGTCCGCATTTGCGGGCTAAAGTGAGCATCCAGCCAGGACGGGTTGTGCCAGCTCTACGCTCCAGACCTCCAGTGCGCCTCCACAGCCCGGTACGACCTGTGCCTGCTCCACGCACCCAGCCCCCAGTGCGTCTCCCCAGCCTGGTACGCCCTGTGCCAGCTCCACGCACGAAGCCTCCAGTGATGATCCATGGCACGAAGCCTCCAGTGATGATCCATGGCCCGACGCCTCCAGTGATGATCCATAGCACGAAGCCTCCAGTGATGATCCATGGCACGAAGCCTCCAGTAGTGATCCATGGCCCGAAGCCTCCAGTGTTGATCCATGGCACGAAGCCTCCTGTGATGATCCATGGCCCAGAGCCTCCAGTGATGATCCATGGCCCGGAGCCTCCAGTGATGATCCATGGCCCGGAGCCTCCAGTGACGAGCCAAGGCCCGGAGTTTCCAGCGACGGTCTGCAGTCCAGAGCCTCCAGCGACGGTCTGCAGTCCAGAGCCTCCAGCGACGGTCGGCAGTTCAGAGCCTCCAGTGGGGGTTCCCTGTCCAGAGCCTCCGGCAACGATCCACGGTCCGGAGCCTCAGCCGACGATCCACGGTCCGGTTCCACGGAAGTGGGTGGAGCCTCAAGCGGAGCGGGGTCTGCGTCCCGCAACGGAGCCTCCACCGAGAGGATATGCCCACCCAGACCCTCCCCTATAGGTTCAGGTTTGCGGCCGAAGTCAGGGTGTGACTTGGGTGGGCATATCTATATTTCTATTTCTTTGTTGGCCTAACATGGTTCCCAATCAGAGGCAGCTGTTTATCGTTGTCTCTGATTGGGGATCATACTTAGGCAGCGCTTTTTCCCACCTGTGATTGTAGGATCTTGTTTGTGTGTAGTTGCTTTCTGCACTGCGTGTAGCTTTACGTTCGTTTTCATACTTTGTTGTTTTTCCCGGTGTCATTGTTAATAAAAGGAAAATGTACGCCTACCACGCTGCACCTTGGTCTCATTCCAACAATGAGCGTAACACTTAGGCTATCCACATTTTTTTTGTTCCAGGTAGAACCAATTGGGTTTCATGTAGAACCATCTGTGGAAATGGTTCTACATGGAACCCAAATGGATCTACTTAGAACCAAAATGGTTCTTCTACCTGGAACCAACAAGGGTTCTTGGAAGGGTTCTCCTATGGGGACAGCCGAGGAACCTTTTTAGGTTTTAGATGGCACTTTTTGCTCTGGTCAAAAGTTGCTTATGGACATAGCCTTTGATATGGTCTCTCTTGGTGTGCACTGCAAACTAATGTTCTCTCTGTCTTGCAGAAGAGGCTGCTCAAACAAGTAGGCCTTCTAGGGTAAGGTGGCACACCATCAAACATGTCGGTGGAGGACATCGGTTTATGATGTCAGTCTGTCTAACATAGCCTATTGTGAAAAATGTATATTTTCCTGTGGTTTAACTACAGCTGGAAAAGAGATAGGTAAATAGTTTCAGCAGTAGAGGTATGAATAGATGTAATGATATTTGTGAAGGTTTTCTGATGGAAGCGATAGATGAAAAGAATGATTGACCAATTGGCTTTCATTATAGCCAATAAAGTGTAGCATTCTCGATACATGGCAGACTGGCAAAACTTGATTGGAGCTTATTACCAACTATTTCATTTGCCAGTATATAATTGCGCACCCCACCCCCCACATTTTCCTCCCTTTCCAGTCTGACTTTGATGAGCAGTGCACAGAATATTTCCTAGCCTTAATATTTCTTTATCTCTTAAATATTTATCTCTGAACATTTCAAGTTATTTTTTATGTAAATATTTTTCTTCTTATTGTAAATATTTGTAAATAGTTTTATTTTTTAAATTTATTTTATTTATCGAATTTTCGAAAGATACAATATACTTGCAGTGAAGCCGCTCAACAACTACATCATACCAGTCATCCAACAGATTCCCATTCAGAGCGACACACAGAAGCATCCAGGGTCAATGCACTGCTCAAGGGCACATTGACTGATCTACCACCAGGCCAAAAAATGTGAACCTGAACCCTCCAAGATCCCCCCACAGTTCCCCAATAGCTGTCTCTCAACCATTCAAGACCCCATCCCACAGTCCTCCCCCAGGAAGAAACAAATGATAAAAAATACAATTAATTCCATTCCCCACCCCCAAGAACCCCCCAATGCACCAACAATGAAGAGAATGAACTAAAGCGAAAAATGGAAAAGACAGAAGAAAACAGCAAACAACAATGCAAAAAAAATTATAGAGCAAAATAATACATTTAAAACAAAGGACATCAAGGACAACTAAAATCATAACAGCAATGCCAACTGTATATGTGTGTGTGCATTTCTGGCACTATTACATGTATGTGTGTGTTCTTGTATGTGTTTATTTGAATGAGAGTGTGTGTATATGCATGTGTACAAACACCTGCACATCATCAGCCTCAGGCAAACCGGCATTAATTGTAAAAACACTGCCACTTAGTGTCATTCAAATGTACTTTTCATTATGTTTTATTTGGATTATTATTTTTTTTACTTTTATCTTTGACCATCATTTTATCTCCCACACAGCAACTCCACTCCCACTTGTCTCCAATTCCACATACCAATCCTCAGCTTCCCTCAGCTCATCCCATCTATCTCTGCTGGCCACCCACTTCGGGTTTCTACGCAACACATATCTTTCAACTATGCTGTGATGTTTAACGTACAATTTCAATCTATCTAATCGAATGGAATCCACAGATAGCGTGTTGAAGATAAATACTTTTACTGAGAGTATTAGTATATTAGTAATTGACTGAACCGGTCTCTCCAGATCTCCTAACAGTACTATTTCTAGGGTCAATTTTAGATCAATGCTATGCATTTCAGCCATTCCTGAACCTGAGACCAGAAACAGGCTACCTGAGGGCAATACCAAAATAAATGGTATATTGATTCTGCATCCTCACAACAAAATCTACAGAGCTTCAATGATTTTATGCCCCAAATATTCAACATTTTGTTGGTGGCAAGAATTCTATATAATAATTTTAGCTGAAAAGCACAAAGTCTTGAATCTTGTTGTTTTATATATCAACTCATACACCCTGTACCATGGAAACGGTACATCCAAAAATCTCTTCTCAACTATTTTGCAATCTGTATGGCACAGTTGTCAACATCCGGGTCTTCAAATGAAACTGGTATACTTTCCTATTTATGCTATTTGTATTCCTCCACCAGTTTTGATCCTTTATATTGGGCAGACAGACCAGTTCCGTACCTCCTCCTGCTGCCACCTGCCTCCTCCATTTTTGGGGTAATGCTGTAATCAATTGGTTGTACTCTTGGATTGAGCAGACCTTTCCATTCAATTCTCGTAACTCCATGAAGGACATAAATTATATTGTAAATTGGAATGGTAGAGTTAAGAACAAAATACCCTTTTCAAACATCTTTCCCATAAATACAGGTATTTTATCAATCAGCACATTTGAGTTCAGCCACAATATTTGTTGTAATATTTGTTCTATCTTTTCAGGGGATGAAATAGAAATTGTAGCCAGCTCTGCAATGCTTGGTGAAAAAGAGAGATACTTTTTTCTAAGTATCATTTTCAATGAATCGAAAACGAGACATGGCAATCTGCACAAAGGCAAAAAGGCCATTTTTAAATAATGGATGAGCTGCTCTTATTAATCTACTTGAGAACCATTTAGGGTTCAAGTACAACTTTTGAATGAGTGAAGCTTTTAGAGAGAGATTTAGTGCTTTTATATTTAATAATCTCAACCCACCCAATTCCTATACATTATAAAGATAGGCACGTTTTATTTTGTCTGGTTTAGCGTCCCAGATAAAGCAAAATATTTTTTGCTCAAATGATTTGAAAAAACGAATAATCAGGAGTAGGCAGCGTCATAAGTAAGTGAGTAAACTGAGAAATGACTAAGGAGTTAATCAGGGCAATTTTTCCATAAATAGACAGGTCTTTACCTCTCCATGGTTGCAGGATCTTGTCTATTTTTACAAGTTTTCTATTGAAATTAATTGTAGAGAGCTTATTTATATATTTTGTGATATGAATACAGAGTATGTCTACTTCACCATCAGCCCATTTTATAGGTAAACTGCAGGGTAATGTAAAAGTTGTATTTTTTAAGGATCCCATACGTAATATTGTACACTTATCATAGTTAGGTTTTAGTCCAGAGAGTACAGACAAGTTATCTGGATCTTCAATGAGACAAATAGTTTTCTTGTTTTATTACCATATAGATGGGTTGGTGGTTTAGCAACAAAACCGAAGTGTGTGCAACTGTGGGCAAAACAGAGAGTATTGGCATAGATTGTTGACAACATGTAAACTACATTGAACACAAATATAAATGCAACATGTAAAGTGTTGGTCCCGTGTTTCATGAGCTGAAATAAAAGATCCCCAAAATGTTCCATATGCACAAAAAGCTTATTTCTCTAAAATGTTGTGCACAAATGTCTTTACATCCCTGTTAGTGAGCATTTCTCTTTTGCCAAGATAATCCACCCACCTGACATATGTGGCATATCAAGAAGCTGATTAAACAGCATGACCATTACACAGGTGCACCTTACACAGGTGCACAATAAAAGGCCACTCTAAAATGTGCAGTTTTGTCACACAACACAATGCCACAGATGCAATTGGCATGCTAACTGCAGGAATGTCCACCAGAGCTGTTGACAGATAATTGAATGTTCATTTCTCTACCATAAACCGCTACCAATGTCCTTTTAGAGAATTTGGTAGTACGTCCAACCGGCCTCACAACCATAGACCACATGTACTGTATGGTGTCGTGTGGGCGACCGGTTTCCTGTTGTGTACAGAGTGCCCCATGTTGGAGGTGGGGTTATAGTACGGGCAGGCATAAGCTATGGACAATGAACACAATTGCATTTTATCGATGGCAATTTGAATGCACAGAGATACAGTGACAAGATCCTGAGGCCCATTGTAGTGCCGTTCATCCGCTGCCAACACCTCATGTTTCAGCATGATAATGCACAAGCCCATGTCGCAAGGCTCAACTCCTGGAAGTTGAAAATGTCCCAGTTCTTCCATGGCCTGCACACTCACCAGACATGTTACCCATTGAGCCTGTTTGAGATGCTCTGGATCGATGTGTACAGGGCCTTCCCTGTAGCTCAGTTGGTAGAGCATGGTGTTTGCAACGCATGGTGTTTGCAATGCCAGGGTTGTGGGTTCGATTCCCACGGGGAGCCATGTATGAAATGTATGCATTCACTACTGTAAGTCGCTCTGGATAAAAGCGTCTGCTAAATGACTTAAATGTAATGTAAATGTACTACAACGTGTTCCAGTTCCCGCCAATATCGAGCAACTTTGCACAGCCATTGAAGAGGAGTGGGACAACATTCAACAGGCCACAATCAACAGCCAGATCAACTCTATGTGAAGGAGATGTGTCGCGCTGCATGAGGAAAATGGTCACACCAGATACTTACTGGTTTTCTGATCCAAGCCCCTACTTTTTTTAAGGTATCTGTGACCAACAGGTGCATATCTGTATTCCCAGTCATGTAAAATCCATAGATTAGGGCCTAATGCATTTATTTAAATTGACTGATTTCCTTATATGAACTGTAACTCAGTAAAGTCTTTGAAATTGTTGCATGTTGCGTTTTATATTTTTGTTCAGTATACACAGTATTTCATCGCCAAACGTTTATTGAAAACAAATACATTTTCACAATGAGCACTTGTTGTCTATCAAATACATTGTTACAGTTGTTGGTTAGCTAGCTAGCGAATTTAAGCCATATTAGCATTAACCTGAAAAAAATCAAGACAAAATTAAAGCTGCAAGGGTTGTCGGGGTTCAGCTGTGTGCTCACTGTGCCACCATCAGGACAAATTGGACACATTGCCATAGCATGAGCTGCTTCTATACTGCTTACCACGCTTGCCAAATATCAGAACTCAACATCGAACAGGTCATGCAATATTATGCTTTTGAGGTATTTTGGACAATTTTCAATGATGTTGACTACTTTAAATGTCTTCTTCTCCGGGACCGCTGGACCGATTGGCACCAAACTTGGTATATATCATCTATGTACCCGTGACTCTAACTCAAACAATATGGCCGCTATCAGCCAATGAGCTTGCAAGAATGTTTTTTAATGTTCAACAGCACCACCATGAGGCAAAACTGAACCATACTTTGCAGATTAGCTAGACTCATATCCCTCAGTATGTGTGCCAAATTTCATCACTCTGAGTAAAAAAGATTAAGACATATAAACATGTGCCCGTTATAGCGCCACCGTGTGGTTGATCTGAATGTGATTGAATATGTTGAGTCTTCACAGTGTTTGGAACAATATTAACATTTGTGACTGATTTATATGCATTTATGTGCCAGAGCACGCCCACGTGAATGATAATTGGTCAACACTGGCCACGTTGTTTTAGGTACTAGTCTGGAAAATGTTGGCATGAGAGGGTCTGGCCCTTGGCCCGTTACCATCATGCAAGGTTGCACCATCCGAGGCTTCACCATCTCATGGGAATTTGCATTTTAATTTTGCCGTATGGAAGAAGAAGAAGAGTAATAATAATAATAATAATAATAATTAGGGTTCGCTATTTGAACCACTAATAATGAACACTAACAAATACAATAGGGTTTTTACCAGTTTAGCTGCTGAATCACTAACAAGACATGTTATCAAGAACAATATGAAACTTACTGAAATGAGCCACCTACGATTCCCCACATGGCAGCTTCTTGTCATTGGGCAAGTTTGTTTTGCATGGCCCGGTACCCCGGGTGAGTGCTAGTGAGGGCCGAGAATCCCCTCTCACATAGGTACGTTGTTGCAAAGGGCATCAGTGTCTTAAAAGCGTGATTTTCCAAGGCAGGATACTCTGAGTGCAGCCAAATCCAGGAATCTGGCAGTGGCTTCTGATTAAATAAAATTTTGCCAGAACCGCTTGTTGCAATTTCGATGAGGCTCTCTTGTTCAGATATCAGTAAGTGGACTGGAGGCAGGGCATGAAAGAGATAACGAATCCAGTTGTTTGTGTTATCAGTTTTGGGAAAGTACCTGCATAATTGCGCACCAACTCACTCAGGTGCTTCGCTATATCACATTTGACAACTCGTCATCATGCAAGCGGTCAGACAAGTGAAAATCATGGTCAGTAAAGAAAACTTTAAGCTTGTCTCTCAATTTTAAAAAACGTGTCAATAATTTGCCCCTTGATAACCAGCGCACTTCTGTATGTTGTAAAAGCATTACATGGTCGCTTCCCATATCATTGCATAGTGCAGAAAATACACAAGAGTTCAGGGGCCTTGCTTTAACAAAGTTAACCATTTTCACTGTAGTGTCCAAAATGTCTTTCAAGCCATCAGGCATTCCCTTGGCAGCAAGAGCCTCTCAGTGGATGCTGTAGTGTACCCAAGTGGGGTCAGGAGCAACTGCTTGCACGTGCGTTATCACTCCACTATGTCTCCCTGTCATGGTTTTTGCGCCATCAGTACAGATACCAACACATCTTGACCACCAAAGTCCATTTGATGTCACAAAGCTGTCCAGTACTTTAAAAATATCCTCTCCTGTTGTCCTGGTTTCCAGTGGTTTGCAGAAGAGGATGTCTTCCTTAATTGACCCCCCATAAACGTAGTGAACCAGGAGAGGATATTTTTAGTACCAGGAGCTGTGCCAGGCCCACCACGTCTGTTGACTCGTCCAGCTGTAACTCATAGAATTCATTGGCTTGTATGCGAAACAGTAATTGTTTGAAAACATCTCCTGCCATGTCACTGATGTGTCGTGAAACAGTGTTGTTTGATGAAGGCATTGTCTGTATAGTTTTTTGGGCCTTTTCCCCCAGCATTGTCCCAGTCATATCCACGGCAGCAGGAAGAATTAAGTCCTCCACAATAGTATGGGTCTTGCCTGTCCTAGCCACTCGGTGGCTCACCATATGAGACACTTCTAGCCCCTTCTTATTAGTGGTATCTGTTGCTTTTATACATGTCTTACTACTCGAAAGTCGTCTTAATTCTTGCTCCAAAAACTCCATGGCTTATTTTTCAAATTGCTATGTTTTGTTTCTAAATGTCTGCGCAAGAGTGAAGGTTTCATCGAGTTGTGAGATAGTACTTTTGCACACATAACACGCTGTGGCTGAGGAAAGGCACTACTCCCAATATAAGTGAAACCCAAATCAATGTAGTTCTCATCATATTTGCCCCTCTTCGATGGTCCAACGTCCCTGTCTGTTGTTCTGTGCTTTCCTGGGTAAGGGGGCAGTAGCTCTTCGGCTGCATCAGATTCACAACTGTCAGTATCCATGCTAGCTAGGCTAACAACAAATGTAGAATTACTGATGCTAGCATTGGATGTGCTCGTGGAAGCAGAACCACTTGTGTCGTCGACAGGTGCAGGTGTAGTACTGCTGGTAGTAGCAGTACTAGTAGCAGTACTACCAGCAGAGTTGATATGTGTCTCTATGGATGCGGGCCTTACTTTTTTTTAACCGTTAATCAATTTTTGAGCAAACGGAATGAGCAGCAGCTACGTTTGGCTACATACGGACCGTTAGTGGAATTCCCGCAAGAGAGTAACGGTTAATGTGATTGGATGTTAATTATTTGACTAGGCTTCCTGTATTTGACATTGTGTTGTTAATTCCCTGAAGACTAGGTGGTTTAATTTTATTTTTGGCAGTGAAATGAGGCTACTCAGGCGAGAAAAAAACCTCACCCAAATGTATAGCCCCGTTGGAAAATAAAAATGGACTGTTTGAAAATGTGAAGAATTTTTTATTTAAAAAAAAGTGAATCACATTTTTATTTGGCGCACACCCGACCGCATTGCACATACCCCTGGATCACCTGTTCCAGGGGATCCAGAGACAACCTTGTCATCACATGACAAGGTGAGGCATACCTGATATTGCCAATATGTAGGCTATTCTGTTGGCTATATACCATCTGTATTTGGTCTGCTGAAATGAACTAAATAATCATGTATTCTTTGATATATTTTGATATATAAGGCCTATGTATTTGTATGCAGCAGAACTTGCTGTTGAATTTTAGATCCCGCTTTAAATGACTTTCATCTTATAAAGGCTTCAAAAAGCCTTCATAAGCACTACATAAATGGGTTACAAAGCATCTATAACCGTATGTTATGTTTTATAAAGGGTTCATAAATGTTGCATAACTGTGTGACATAATCACCAATGTCAAATGTGGCATAACCCACTATGTAGAATATGATATAAACATGTGCTTTATAAAGGGTGACATGTTCTGCTGAAGGATGGCATATGCTCTAAAGTGATGCCATGTTGGTCACATTACACTTAATCTCATTCCCGGACACTTCTGCCCAAAGGCGCAAAAGTTCTGGTGGACCAACGCATCAAACTTGGCCTTCATTAGTTAGGGTTAGGTTTCAAATCAAATTTTAAGAAGTTAAATTGTGGAAGTAGGCAGGGTTTAGCAATAATTATGACTTTTTGACTGTGTTAAATAGTGATGAGAAATACTTTCCTCAGTAAGGTCAATCCTATAGAATTCTATGGTCACTCCCACTATGGCGAACTTTGAATGGCTGATATCCCAGGCTTATACAGTGCATTCGGAAAGTATTCAGACCCCTTCCCCTTTTCCACATTTTGTTACATTAAAGCCTTATTCTAAAATGTATTAAATAAATAGTTTTCCTCATCAAACTAC
Organism: Salmo trutta; assembly: GCF_901001165.1. Lineage (NCBI taxonomy): Eukaryota > Metazoa > Chordata > Actinopteri > Salmoniformes > Salmonidae > Salmo > Salmo trutta. Next base: position 45,267,771 of record NC_042957.1, read on the forward strand.
ACACAGTACCCCATAATGACAAAGTGAAAATTGGTTTTTAGAATGTTTTTGCAAAGCCACCCCTATGTTGTCTTGGCTGTGTGCTTAGGGTTGTTGTCCTGTTGGAAGGTGAACCTTCGCCCCAGTCTGAGGTCCTGAGCGCTCTGGAGCAGGTTTTCATGAAGGATCAATGTAATTTGCTCTGTTCAACTTTGCCTCGATCCTAGTTTCCAAGTCCGTGCCTCTGAAAAACATCCCCACAGCATGATGCTGCCATCACCATGCTTCACCGTAGGGATGGTGCCAGGTTTCCGCCAGATGTGAAGCTTGGCATTCAGGCCAAAGAGTTCAATATTGGTTTCATCAGACCAGATTATCTTGTTTCTCATGGTCTGAGAGTCTTTGCCTTTTACTGAGGAGTGGCTTCCGTCTGGCCAATCTACCATAAAGGCCTGATTGGTGGAGTGCTGCAGAGATGGGAGAACCTTCCAGAAGGACAACCATCGCCACAGAGGAACTCTGGAGCTCTGTCAGAGTGACCATTGGGTTCTTGGTCACCTCCCTGACCAAGGCCCTTCTCCCCCGATTGCTCAGTTTGGCCGGGCGGCCAGCTCTAGGAAGAGTCTTGGTGGTTCTAAACTTCTTCCATTTAAGAATGATGGATTCCACTGTGTTCTTGGGGATCTTCAATGCTGCAGACATTTTTTGGTACCCTTCCCCAGAACTGTGCATTGACACACTCCTGTCTTGGAGTGCTACGGACAATTCCTTCGACCTCATGGCTTGGTTTTTGCTCTGTGGGACCTGTGGGACCTTTATAGGCAGGTGTGTGCCTTTCCAAATCATGTCCAATCAATTTAATTTACCACAGGTGGACTCCAATCAAGTTGTAGAAACATCTCAAGGATGATCAATGGAAACAGGATGGACCTGAGCTCAATTTCCAGTCTCATAGCAAAGGGTCTGAATGCAGGGTATGTGGGACGAAATCGTCCCACCTACCTAACAGCCAGTGGAATCCCGTGGCGCGTTATTCAAATACCTTAGAATTGCTATTACTTCAATTTCTCAAACATATGACTATTTTACAGCATTTTAAAGACAAGACTCTCGTTAATCTAACCACACTGTCCGATTTCAAAAAGGCTTTACAACGAAAGCAAAACATTAGATTATGTCAGCAGAGTACCCAGCCAGAAATAATCAGACACCCATTTTTCAAGCTAGCATATAATGTCACATAAACCCAAACCACAGCTAAATGCAGCACTAACCTTTGATGATCTTCATCAGATGACAATCCTAGGACATTATGTTATACAATACATGCATGTTTTGTTCAATCAAGTTCATATTTATATCAAAAACCAGCTTTTTACATTAGCATGTGACGTTCAGAACTAGCATACCCACCGCAAACTTCCGGTGAATTTACTAAATTACTCACGATAAACGTTCACAAAAAACATAAAAATTATTTTACGAATTATAGATACAGAACTCCTTTATGCAATCGCTATGTCCGATTTTAAAATAGCTTTTCGGCAAAAGCACATTTTGCAATATTCTGAGTAGATAGCCCAGCCATCACGGCTAGCTAATTTGACACCCACCAAGTTTGGCCCTCACCAAACTCCGATTTACTATTAGAAAAATGTGATTACCTTTGCTGTTCTTCGTCAGAATGCACTCCCAGGACTTCTACTTCAATAACAAATGTTGGTGTGGTTCAAAATAATCCATAGTTATGTTCAAATATCCTCTGTTTTGTTCGTGCGTTCAAGACGAAGGGTGACGCGCCCGACGCGTTTTGTGACAAAAAAATTCTAAATATTCCATCACCGTACTTCGAAGCATGTCAACCGCTGTTTAAAATCAATTTTTATGCGATTTTTCTCGTAAAAAAACGATAATATTCCGACCGGGTAACCCTGTTTTCGTTCAAAGACGAAAAAATAAAAACATGGTGTCGCCTCGTGCACGTGCCCCAGTCTCATTGTCCTCAGATCGACCACTATCCAAATGTGCTACTGTTTTTCAGCCAGGGCCTGCAAAGACATCATTCAGCGTTTTGCCACCTTCTGAGAGCCTATGGGAGCCGTAGGAAGTGTCACGTTACAGCAGAGATCCTCAGTTTTCGATAAAGAGAGTGTAGAAGCCCAAGAAATGGTCAGAGAGGACACTTCCTGTAAGGAATCTTCTCAGGTTTTTGCCTGCCATATGAGTTCTGTTATACTCAACAGACACCATTCAAACAGTTTTAGAAACTTTACGGTGTTTTCTATCCAAAGCCAATAATTATATGCATATTCTAGTTTCTGGGCAGTAGTAATAACCAGATTAAATCGGGTACGTTTTTTATCCGGCCGTGCAAATACTGCCCCCTACCCTAGAGAGGTTATGTAAATAAGGTAATTTTTTATTACATTTTTTATACAAATTTGCTAAAATGTCCAAAACCTTGTTTTTGCTTTGTCATTATGGGGTATTGTGTGTAGATTGCTGAGGAATTATTTGTATTTAATACATTTTAGAATAAGGCTGTAAAGTAACAAAATGTGGAAAAAGTCAAGGTGTCTGAATACTTTCCGAAGGCACTGTATATGGTGTCATTTCATGGGGCTCTGAATAATATGGAGTGTTCACTTTACATGTGCGCTTACTGCACTAAAGAAAACCGCTGACCAAACAACAGTGGCATGCTCACTGAATTAAATGGCAACTACATTAAAAAATCTAAGTTTCTTAGATTTTTCCCAGACCTCAAATGTCATCCCCTGATGTGGTTTAAGAATTGTTGTGAACACAGAAAATCCAATTTTATTGTTTTTCTATTAAAAAAGTGAAAAATTGTGAAATCTGAAACCTGGAAAAACAAAACCAAGAAAATGGAATTTTGGAAAAAACAGAAGTAGGTAAAACTATTTTACGGATTTTAAAAGAGCCCTACCAACGGTTTTGGCTTTGCATGACTGTACTTTAAAGTGTGTGTCATCCTGCAGCACAGCGTTTTTGGGGAAGTTGAGGTCAGGTCCAATATTGACTATACACCCAAGAGGGAAAGAGGTTCGGCCATCCTAGAAATGTTTTTGGGAAATATAATATAATATATCAAATTTAGCAGACATTTTTATCCAAAGTGACTTTCACTCATGCATGAATACATTTTTATATGGATGGGTGGTCCCGAGAATTGAACCCAATATCCTGGCATTACAATGCTCTACCAAGATGCATGCTTTGTGAAGCCTCAATTTAATGATTTATAAGGCTATTATTAAGCGTTGCTTATGCCACCCTTTTAAAGCACATGTTTATGTCATATTTGACATAGTGGGTTATGTCACATTTGACATTGGTGGTTATGTCACACATTAATGCCACACTTATGAACCCTTTATAAAGTATAACATACGGTTATAGATGATTGCATGAAGCCTTTATAAGCTGCACGTCATTTAAAGCAGACAGAATTTCCTTCCCTCCTAAGATTTTGAAAGTAGGCGGGACGTCCTATACACTGTCCTATAGAAATCGAGGACACTGGATGTAGTTTGAAAGGTTAACGGAAATATGGTCCAATGGGGAAAGGGAATAGGATTCGACTCCATTCTTACTATACCGCCCAAAAATACTGTCAACCAATTGCAATTATTGTAGTTCATTGAAAGCCCCATTATAGGCTAGGTTAAAACTAGTGACAAGATAAAAAGGAAATCACAGTCGAAGGAGGTTTCCTTTTGTCCAATGGACGTTTAGGACGTATGAACTAAGCTTATAAATAACAAGGTGACAGCTGTCAGAGTGCACATTGACTGCTGCTGTGAGCGAGAGCTAGTAATCGAGGACCCCGTGTGTACTGTAACATTAAGGTGAGTTAATAGTTTAGTGTGACATATGTTGTCATTTTGCTAAGCTTATAATCGCATTGTGAATATTTTGAAGTGTCCTGTCTGCATTGCTGGGGCGTATAGAAATGGTTAGCATGCTAGCTAGCTAACGTTATCCATGCATTGTAGGAAGTTGACGGCCATTCAATGATTTCTTCCCAAGAATGACATTTTATAGTGAATGTGTTCGTACTGTAGAATTCTTACCAGAGAAGTGTCTACATGGGCAGCCGCGTATACTGTTTGGAAATAAACATGCAAATGTTAACTTGCGAAACCATGCATTGGAGTACAACTGATTCTAAGATGAGGTGAAGCTTCTGCAAAATGTCTGACTTGCGCGTCCATATCTGGGCCTAGTGAACCAGTGCATGTTTTCGGTTATTATGGATTCATGTCCCAGAGGATTGAGAAGGACGTTTTAACAATTTCTAACAAATGGTATAGTTTGTGTCCTGTACCAAATGCCGCGTCCTTGTCTTTAAATCCTGTATTGGTGTCTGGGTCATTTTTGACCTTCACGTCTCGAGCTGGCTAGCCAAATTTTCCCTCCAATCTGTTAACGTTAGCAGTGTCCGTCTGAAGTATATAAAACCTAGCTAGCTATGGCTAACAAGCGAACGTTACCCAGGTTAGCCAACTAGCGTTTCATGCTTTCGTCTTTTTGCAAATCGCTGCTACCCTCACTGCATGTGACATGGGTTTAATAAGCCCCATTCGCGCATGGACATTTGATTTGGGATAGTTTAGGTTCCCCCATGGTGAATCCGTCATTTGTGCTAATGATAACGTTACCTGCCCAGGGGCGGAATGGCGACGGGGGTGTACTGTACTAAAGTATTATCTTTTACACTGAATTTAGCTAGTTCGATTTTTATTCATTCATAGCTAAAGGCTAGCTTGACTGTCTGGGCCTTATGTGCGCAGGCGCTAATACACTACCTCGCTACCAACGCAATTGGATTAATTAGCATTAGACATCTCTGGATGTCGAAGTTGATCATAGTTTAGCACCCAATTTAGTGTTTTGAAAGAATTTCTTTAATGCTTCATTGGCGTCTTGCCACATTCAAACAAGCCTTGCTATTTTTCATGCAATTTCACTTAATCAAGTCTAATGACCTAGGTGTAAAGATTGTAACTTGACTCTTTATTTGTGCAGAGTTTTAACCTCTTGATATTATACAGTCAGATTTTACTACAGGACCTTAGTCTGCTTTTCGCACATCCTCTTCCCTGATGCACATGGTCAAATGCTTGACTGGTTACACTTACAGCTCAGGTCACCTTTACTGTACCTTTAGCAGTGTAGAGCTGGTTTAGGTGGTGGGCTGTAGCTAAGAATTGTGCGTGCTTTCCAATGTAAAACAAAAAATGGTGTCCAAATGTAATTCCTCATCTCTCTTCACAGGCACCAGCCATGTACGCCTGCGCTAAGTTTGTCACCTCACCTGCTGTGGTATGTAGTATTTGAAACGACAATGTCACCTGTTTGAGTCTCTGCCAGTCGTGCCTTATCAGTCTAGATCTAGCATGTACACATAATTTTGTTTAGCTAAAAGATGCACAGCAAATTAGTTATTGTTAAGGAATATCACCTTATTTGTCACATGTGCCAAAGTCAACAGGTGTAGACCTTACAGTGAAATGCTTACTTACAAGCTCTTAATTAACTATGCAAAATTAAGAAAAATAAGTTAAGTAAAAAATAACATAATTAAAGAGCAGCGGTAAAGTAACAGTAGCGAGGCTATATACATGGGGTACTGGTACAGTCAATGTGCGGGGCTACAGGTTAGTTGAGATAATGGGTACATGTAGGTAGAGTTGAAGTGACTATGCATAGATAATCAACAGTAGCAGCAGTGTAAAAAGGGAGGTGGGGGGACCATTTGATTATCTGTTCAGGTGTCTTATGGCTTGGGGGTAGAAGCTGTTAAGGAGCCTTTTGGACCAAGACTTGGCGCTCCGATATCGCTTGTTGTGCGGTAGCAGAGAGAAGTCTATGACTAAGTTGGCTGGAGTCTGACAATTTTTAGGGCCTTCCTCTGACACCGCCTGGCATATTTTTATTTATTTTACCTTTATTTAACTAGGCAAGTCCGTTGACACATTCTTATTTTCAATGACGGCCTAGGAACAGTGGGGTAACTGCCTTGTTGAAGGGCCGAATGACAGATTTTTACCTTGTCAGCTCGTGGATTCGATCTGGCAACTTTTCGGTTACTAGTCCAACGCTCTAACCACTAGGCTACATGCTGTGTAGAGGTCCTAGATGGCGGGACGCTTGGCCTCAGTGATGTGCTGGGCCGTACACACTACCCTCTGTAGTGCCTTGCGTTCGGGGGCCGAGCAGTTGCCAAACCAGGCAGTGATGCAACCATTCAGGATGCTCTCGATGGTGCAGCTTTAGAACCTTTTGATGACCGATGCCAAATCTTTTCAGCCTCCTGAGGGGGAATAGACTGTCGTGCCCTCTTCAGGACTGTCTTGGTGTGTTTGGACCATGTTCGTTTGTTGGTGATGTGGACATCAAGGAACTTGACGCTCTCAACCTGATCCACTACAGCTCCGTCAATGAGAATGGGGGCGTGCTCAGTCCTCCTTTTCCTGTAGTCCACGATCATTTCCTTTGTCTTGATCACGTTGAGGGAGAGGTTGTTATCCTGGCACCATACCACCAGGTCTCTGACCTCCTCCCTATAGGCTGTCTCATCGTTGTCGGTGATCAGGCCTACCACTGTCGTTGGTAAACTTAACGATGGTGTTGGAGTTGTGCCTGGCCATGCAGTCATTAGTGAATAGGGAGTACAGGAAGGGACTGAGCGCGCACCCCTGAGGGGCTGCTGTGTTGAGGATCAGCGTGTTGGTGTGGTATGCAAATTGGGGTGTGTCTAGGGTTTCTGGGATAATGGTGTTGATGTGAGCCATGACCAGCAAATGAGATGAGAATGCACTTATTTTTTCAATATTTTTTTAAAGGTTCATGAGAAAGAAAAGTCTATGGCAGTGTTACCTGTATGCATGACCAGTGGTCAGCCGGGGATAAATCGGGGGGGGGGGGGGGATCACTATGTAGGCTATTAGCCTCTCACCTTGTAGGCTAATCTAACCCTATAGTACTCAGTCTTTACTAAGGACAAGATTTTGATTGATCATAAGGGTTGCACATTTTGGGGAATATTCAGAGGTGGAAACTTTCTGTGGGAATTAACGGGAATATGTGGGAATTAATGGCAATGTATGCAATTTATATTAATACCATTTCAATGTGACGTTTTTTGCATTGGCTATATTTACCATATCATATGGAGACAAACAAACCTTGTACCTTATCATAAGTAGACATAATTGCAAATGATTAAATCATTCCAATAGAAATATAAAAAACAATTTAGTTACGAATGTAACTTTAATTAAATGAGTTGACTCTTCACAGAATGATTTCACTGAACAACAAAAGGGAATATTGAATGATCCTCTATGATCCATCGCATCTCCCAAAAACATTTTCAACATACAGTAGAAGTTTACATGCACCTTAGCCAAATACATTTAAACTCAGTTTTTCACAATTCTTGACATTTAAAAATTCCCTGTCATAGGTCAGTAAGTATCACCACTTTATTTTAAGAATGTGAGATGTCAGAATAATAGTAGAGAATGATTTATTTCATTCCCAGTGGGTCAGAAGTTTGCATGCACTCAATTAGTATTTGGTAGCATTGCCTTTAAATTGTTTAACTTGGGACAAATGTTCTGGGTAGCCTTCCACAAGCTTCCCACAATAAGTTGGGTGAATTTTGGCCCATTCCTCCTGACAGAGCTGGTGTAATTGAGTCAGGTTTGTAGGCCTCCTTGCTTGCACATGCCTTTTCAGTTCTGCCCACACGTTTTCTATAGGGTTGAGGTCAGGGCTTTGATGGCCACTCAATACCTTGACTTTGTTGTCCTTAAGCCATTTTGCCACAACTTTGGAAGTATGCTTGGGGTCATTGTCCATTTGGAAGACCCATTTGCTACCAAGCTTTACTTCCTGACTGATGTCTTGATGTTGCTTCAATATATCCACATAATTTTCCATCCTCATGATGCCATCTATTTTGAAGTGCACCAGTCCCTCCTGCAGCAAAGCACCCCCACAACATGATGCTGCCACCCCCGTGCTTCCCGGTTGAGAGGGTGTTCTTCGGCTTTTTCCTACAAACATAGCAATGGTCATTATGGCCAAACAGTTCTTTTTGTTTCATCAGACTGTACTTTTTGGAGAAATGTCCTCTGATCTTTGTCCCCATGTGCAAACCGTAGTTTGGCTTTTTCATGGCTGTTTTGGAGCAGTGGCTTCTTCCTTGCTGAGCGGCCTTTCAGGTTATCTTGACATAGGACTCATTTTACTGTGGATATAGATACTTTGTACCTGTTTCCTCCAGCTTCTTTACAAGGTCTTTTGCTGTTCTGGGATTTGCACTTTTTGCACCAAGGTACGTTCATCTCTAGGAGACAGAATGCGTCTCCTTCCTGAGCGGTATGACGGCTGCGTGGTCCCATGGTGTTTATACTTGCGTACTATTGTTTGTACAGATGAACGTGGTACCTTCAGGCGTTTGGAAATTGCTCCCAAGGATGAACCAGACTTGTGGAGGTCTACAATATTTATTTTTTTCTGAGGTCTTGGCTTTCTTTAGATTTTCCCATCTATATCAAGCAAAAAGGCACTGAGTTTGAAGGTAGGCCTTGAAATTCATCCACAGGTACACCTCCAATCGACTCACATGATGAATATTGTCAATTAGCCTCCAGAAGCTTCTAAAGCCATGTCATTTTCTGGAATTTTCCAAGCTGTTTAAAGGCACAGGCAACTTAGTGTATGTAAACTTCTGACCCACTGGAATTGTGATAGTGAAATAATCTGTCTGTAAACAATTGTTGGAAAAATTACTTGTCATGCACACAGATGTCCTAACCGACTTGCCAAAACTAGAATTTGTTAACAAGAAATTTGTGGAGTGGTTGAAACACTTAGGTTGGAGTCATTAACTCGTTTATGTGAACTTCTGACTTCAACTGTACATCTGTAAAATTATAGTCTAGAAACTAAACATTGGTTGTCTTCCTCTCAGGCTTCCATGTCTTCTCCCTGGACCTCAATGTCCACCTCTTGAACATCAGACTGAGGCCTCATCTTCACTGTCACTTTCCAACCTTGTGGAGGATGGCTCAAAAAGCCTAATTTGCCCAAATGGCCACCAATCTTTCAACCTTTATATTGGTCAGCCTGTTGCCTGCTTTGGTGTGTTCCCAAACAAGGACCAGTTGCGCTTTGAGGTGGCTGAGGATGATGGCGGTAACGGGAAAGAGACTCATCCACAAAGTCCCTTCCACCAGGTGGCTGATGCGATATGTTGGCACGACTGCCATATTGCATCTCCATCCCAAAGCCCGTGCTTGGAAGTGAACATTGCCAGACTGCCAAGAACCTTGCCCTCATCCAGGCCAAGGTGGTGAGACACGGTAGTGATGACACCATAGGCCTTGTTGATCTCTGCACCAGACAGGATGCTCTTGCCAGCATACTTGGGGTCCATCATGTACGCTGTGTCGTGTATGGGCTTCAGGCAGTAGTCTTAACACTTCAGTTTCCTCTGCTTGGAGTAACAGTGAAGTGGGCAGGGCAGTACAGATTTCTTCTCTTACATCTGCAAGTAGAGTCTGAACATCAGACAGGATGGCATTGTCTCCCTCAATCTGTGCAATGGCTACTGCTATAGGTTTCAAGCTGCTTACCACTCACTCACAAAATGCATCATCCAGTTGGATCCTCATGATGGGGCTGTTTGTATCAGCAGACTGATATGGCCATTTCTTGGAGAGACTCCTTCTCCTCCAGCTGTCAAACATGATGACAACACCACCCCAACAGGTGTTGCTGGGCAGCTTCAATGTGGTGCTCTTATTCTTCTCACTTTGCTTGGTGAGGTAGATTGCTGCTACTTGACTCTTCACATAGCTAACATTTCCTTAGCTCTCTTGTAGAGTGTATCCATTTTTTTCAGTGCAATGATGTCCTTGAACAGATTTAATACATGAGCAGCACAGCCAATGGGTGTGATGTGAGGGTAGACCAAGCAGCCTTCATGTTCGCAGCATTGTCTGTCACCAGTGCAAATACCTTCTGTGGTCCAAGGTCATTGATTGCCTTCAGCTCATCTGCACTGTAGAGACCGGTGTGTCTGTGCTCTTGTAAAATACTGGTTGAGGGGTGGAGATGCTGTAGTTAATTATTCCTTGCCCACGAACATTTGACCACCCATCAGAGATGATTGCAATAGTCTGCTTTCTCTGATTTGCGTGACCTTCACTTGAACTCTGAACTCTGCACCCAACAAATGAGTAGATAAAGCATGTCTGGTTGGAGGGGTATATGCTGGGTGAAGAACGTCCAGAAATCTCTTCCAATACACATTGCCTGTGAGCATCAGAGGTGAACCAGTTGAGTACACAGCTCGAGCAAGACATCAGCGTTTCTGACTACGTTCCTCCATTTGAGTCAAACAAAACTTCTGATTCCAGGAGGACCATGAGCTGTTGCTATCGATAAGGTGTCTGATTCATAATCTTCGCCTCGCATAGAAGTAGAGGGACTTTGGTCAGCGGTTGCTTGTTGTGAGCGCTGAGGGAACTTTATGCACTTGGCCAGATGATTCTGCATCTGTTTTCTTCACATATGATTTGGCACAGTATTTGCAAATGTACACAGCTTTTCCTTCTACATTAGCTGCAGTGAAATGTCTACACACAGATGGTGCCCGTGGCATTTTCCTGTAAAGATTAGAAAAAAAGAGTAAAAAAACAAATGCAATTCCATGTACAGATAAATAGTTACGCAGTTAGATTAAACAACTCCTTTTGTAAGATGTTTTAAAATGAAACGTGTATGGAAACAGGTGAATTAACACCTCAGTTAGCAGGCTCAATTAAGTTAACTAACTAGCAGAAAGTGTTAGAAATGATTTAAACACTTTGCTGTAGGCTACTATTTACTAGTTAACAAAATCATGTCATATAATATATTCACCCCACCCAGTATTGTAATCAGAACTTACCAGAAAGCATGTAGTCCTTGGCTCAGACAGTGTAGTAGTGTGGGCTCAATAGCATCTCATTAGTGTTCAAGATTTTGAGAATCAGCTGTACATGTGATGGAAGAATGCACTGTGCATGCAGAGGGTTGCAATTCCATTGAATTAGTTTAACCAAAATTTGCCACACGACCTAGAATTCCTTGTGTATCCCACACGGTTCACTGCAAACTTCTTTTTTGATGAATTTAAGCAAAATTCCTGGGCTTAACTTCACATGGAAATTTACCAGAAAGTTTTTGACCCTTTGCAATTCTAATCATGATATTGCCATTCTACCAGTCTTGATGTCTCTAATCTTCCTAGACGTTACACTATTAGATGCAACTCTGTAGGGTCATAATCTTGGCGTGCTCCAGAACTCTCCTCAGGGTAATCTACATTTGGCAGTCTGATAGTAATGATTTAAGTAGAGCTTGTTACAAGCTTTTAAGTCTGTTTAGGAGTTTGATGTGTAGTTGTCTCTTGCAGCTGCGTGGGGGGTCCAGAGTCCTCGCCCGGCCAGTCTCGGTCTCAGTCTTCAACAGACCTGAAGCCAGAAGTGAGCAGCAGGTGAGCCCCTCTTCAAACCAAAATGAAACCCTGTGACTAACATTGCTCACAATTCCAATTGCCCCTTTTTGTGATAAGGCCACTTGTTCATAAAGTTTGTTTGTTTTCAACACCTCAGTAACCCTTATTTCCTTTTCATTTGTATTAATCCTGAACACCAGACCATTCTGAATCCTTGTCTGGCGAAATACTAACGTGGCCAGTGCTTAAATGTCTCCTTGTGACGATTTCCACGGGTCCCTTCAGGACTCTCCAGTGTGACCATTTTATTCGCATGTCCACCTTCAATATTTTTCTGTGCAACATGGAATTTAAATTTGGGAGCACCAGTGTGCCAAGAGAAATGAAGGGTTTTAGCTTTATTACCTGAGTTTTCATAATGCTCCTAGATTTCTGTGCGCCTAGATTTTTAAACTTGAGGGGTGGGTGTTTATACTATCTACACCTGTCAGGTCTCAGTTCCATTTCAGTCTCTAGCTTCTCTATGTTCTGATTTGACTGCTCTACCCCTGCATCTTCCCCAGACCCTGTTGCCTGCTGGTGAGGCCTCTCTTCTAACCCGGGGGTTCCAGACCAGCGCTGTCTCCAGAGACATCGACACTGCCGCCAAGTTCATCGGTGCTGGAGCCGCCACAGTGGGAGTGGCTGGATCAGGGGCTGGAATTGGAACTGTGTTCGGCAGCTTGATCATCGGCTATGCAAGGTAACTGATGAACGAAAAGGAATTCAACCCTTTGTTTGTGGGTTTGAGCCGATTCAGAAGCAAAACCTGATGCAAAAGAATAGTTGTGATTATGTGGGTGGCAGAGAAATGCTAATGTTTTACTGCAAGAGTATTGAAGCGTGTGAGCCTGTTCATATTCATATTGGTTCATATAATTAACTAACAATTTGCTACTGGTACTGTCATCCAGCCGAAGCATAACTTCCAGTCCTCTTTCTCTTGTTGACAGGAACCCCTCCCTGAAGCAGCAGCTCTTCTCCTATGCCATCCTGGGCTTTGCCCTGTCCGAGGCCATGGGGCTCTTCTGTCTCATGGTGGCATTCCTCATCCTGTTCGCTATGTAATTTAGTCACACACTGTTCCCATCCCTGCCCCGTCACCTTTCTCCCAGGGAATCGAAGCTCATGAGGCCGTGGCACCGCCATTCCAATCAAAATCACCGACTACAAATCCTGCCTTTATGTTCCCTTTTTATTTTTTTTTCAGAAGTTTAACGTAAGAGCTCACTTTGGTTTAGACGGTCTGTCAGAATAAATGGTTGGGATAACTAAACTTGTCAGTCTTTATTTTCAGTGTTTGGATGCTGGACTTAAAGATGTGTAAACTAAAAGTACTAGGTACCTTGTCACATTGAATGCAATATAAGCTAAATGTACAGGGATGTGGAATTTCTTATCAAGTAAGTCTGGGTCTCAACTTAATGTTGAGTTAGAATTAATAGAATACACAAGGTGCAATTTCGTAATGTAGTTGTGCATCAGAAGTGACCCAATTAGCCCATGTCAGCAAAGCATTTTTAGATTGGTAAATTAGTCTAGGGACCAGCTATGTAAACTTGTAGTAAGCATGTTCGCATCACTGACTGGGGTGGGGCCCATTTGATAATCAGTTACCATAAACTCAGCAAAAAAAGAAATGTCAACTGTGTTTAGTTTCAGCAAACTTAACATGTGTAAATATTTGTATGAACATAACGAGATTCAACAACTGAGACAAACTGAAAAAGTTCCTCAGACATGTGACTAACAGAAATGGAATGTGTCCCTGAGCAAAGAGGGGGTCAGAAGTAAGTCAGTATCTGGTGTGGCCACCAGCTGCATTAAGTACTGCAGTGCATCTCATTGTCTGCACCAGATTTGCCCATTCTTGCTGTGAGATGTTACCCCGCTCTTCCACTGTGGCACTTGCAAGTTACTGGACATTTCTGGGGGGAATGGCCCTAGCCCTCACCCTCTGATCCAACAGGTCCCAGACGTGCTCAATGGGATTGAGATCCGGGCTCTTCGCTGGCCATGGCAGAACACTGACATTCTTGTCTTGCAGGAAATCACGCACAGAACGAGCAGTACGGCTGGTAGCATTGTCATGCTGGAGGGTCATCTCAGGATGCGCCTGCAAGAAGGGTACCACATGAGGGAGGAGGATGTCTTCCCTGTAATGCACAGCGTTGAGATGCTTGCAATGACAAGCTCAGTCAGATGCTGTGACCCACTGCTCCAGACCACGATGGACCCTCCACCTCAAATCGATCCCGCTCCAGAGTACAGGCCTCGGTGTAACGCTCATTCCTTTGACGATAAACGTGAATCTGACCTTCACCCCTGGTGAGACACAACCGCGACTCGTCAGTGAAGAGCACTTTTTGCCAGTCCTGTCTGGTCCAGCGACGGTGGGTTTGTGCCCTTAGGCGACGTTGTTGCCGGTAATGTATGAGGACCTGCCTTACAACAGGCCTACAAGCCCTCAGTCCAGCCTATTGCAGACAGTGTGAGCACTGATGGAGGGATTGTGCGTTCCTGGTGTAACTCGGGCAGTTGTTGCCATCCTGTCCCGCAGGTGTGATGTTCGGCTGTACCGATCCTGTGCAGGTGTTACACGTGGTCTGCCACTGCAAGGACGATCAGCTGTCCGTCCTGTAGCGCTGTCTTAGGCATCTCACTGTACGGACATTGCAATTTATTGCCCTGGCCACATCTGCATGCCTCCTTGCAGCATGCCTAAGGCATGTTCACGCAGGGACCCTGGGCATCATTATTTTGGTGTTTTTCAGTCAGTAGAAAGGCCTCTTTAGTGTCCTAAGTTTTCATAACTTACCTCAATTGCCTACCGTCTAAGCTGTTAGTGTCTTAATGACTGTGCCACAGGTGCATGTTCATTAATTGTTTATGGTTCATTAAACAAGCGTGGGGAAACTGTTTAAACCCTTTACAATTATCTGAAGTTGTTTTGGATTTTTACAAATTCTTTGAAAGACAGGGTCATGAAAAGGGGACTTTTTGTTGCTGAGTTTATTAAAAACTGCAAGCATTTGCCTCCACCCTATGGCAAAATGTGTAGAATTAAGGAAACATCTACTTTCTTGTCTGCGCTGTTACAGACCCATGAGTCATTGCGGCCCCTCGTAATGAGTTAATTTTTTTTGTGGCCCCTGGCCCAATTAAAGGTTTCATCCCTGTATTAGTTTATACAGTGTACAAAACATTAAGAACACCTTCCTAATGAGTTTTGCCCTCAGGACGGCCTGAATTCGTCAGGGCATCGACTAGGTGTCAAGTGTTCCAGAAGGATTTTGGCCCATGTTGACTCCAATGCGTCCCACAGTTGGCTGGATGATCTTTGGGTGGTGGACCATTCTTGATACACATGGGGAAAACTGAGTGTGGAAAAACCCAGTAATGCTGCAAACGCACTCAAACCGGTGCACCTGGCACCTACCATACCCCGTTCAAAGGCACTTAAATTTTGTCTTGCCCATTTACCCTCAATGGCACAGTCGCTTTAGTCTATTTAACCTGTCACATTTATCTACACTGAAGTGGATTTAACAGGACATCAAGAGGTTTCATCTGGTCAGTCGGTCATAGAAAAAGCATTTGGTGTATATTCAATGTAATTTGTTGCAAGGAATCAAAGGACCCTTGGTGTAGCCACGGACTATAGGTACTTCCCACTTACTACACCTGACCTGTCAATTGCTTTTGAATGTATGAGGGGGAGCCAATGGGCACACTTTGGAGGGAGAATATGAATTCAGCACTGACGTCTGCGTTGTTTCTGGACAACTATGGGTGGGCCAGTGTCACTAGAGAATGAACCACATCGTTGAGCATTTGAAATTAAGTACATGTTAAATTGGTGATACACGCCCCTTTTATTTTGACGCAAGCGAAAATGTTTATTTTTGCTTTATATTTCAGCATTTTGGATTTGAGATCAAATGTTTCATATGCGGCAACAATCCAGAATGACACTTATTTTTTTTATTTAAGGATATCACCGTTTAGACTTAAGCGCTTTATCTAGTGTTTGCAGTTTGTTTTGGTTGTTTCGGATTATGATGTGCCCAATTGAAATGAATGGTATGGTAAATAATGTATTGTCACTTATTGTAAATAATAGACTATGCTTCTGAAAACTTCTGCATTCATGCGGATGCTGCCATGATTAAAGATCATGAATTGTGAGTGAGGTTTAAATGTTTTTAGGGGTATGATCTGTGTGCCTAACTTTCTCACTCATCGTTATTCATGATTATCAGTAATCATGGTAGTATCCACATTAATGCATTATTTACCATTAATTTCTGGCATAATCCAAAACAAACTGCAAGTTTGTAGTCACAAGCTTGATGTAGTCATTGCGTGCTAGGAATGACACCAAATACTAAACTTGACTACTTTAATACATTGAGTTTTTCAAAATACTAACTGACACCTTCAAATGGGGGTACTAGATGCATAAAGTGCTTTCATTTTCGAAACGGTAAAACATATGTATGAAAATACCCTCAAATAAAATGTGACATCATGCACTGTTTCCTGATAAAACATTTGAGCTCAAATCCAGAATGCTGGAGTATAGCGCCAAGTTAAAATGTGTAGCTTCACTGTCCATATAAATATGGAGCAGAGTAGTTTTATTCGCTAGGTCAGTAGTTCCCAACTTTTTGGAACTGTGGCACAATTTGATGGGCTATAAAATTCTGTGACACTTAAATGTCCCTGTAAATTTATTTAGTGGTAATGACCTCCCTCATCTGACTCATACTGCAAGTATTGATTTTCTGTGACAATTTTTTATTTTTTATTTTTATAGATTAGGTAGGGTTTATTACAGTTCCTTAATCATTATGGTTCATTTGTGTGTAGCCCTTAAGTGCATCTCACCAATCTGGGCCAGATTAATTTTTTTAGCTCAGTTAATGTAGGTCTGTAGTTTTGAACGGTTTGGGCTACAGAGGAGCGGTTTTCTGCATTTTAAAGGCGCAACCACAGACACAAAGCAATGCTCCATTTGTTTCTATGGCAGCTGCTGTTCTATAGTTTAGCCCAGCCATATATTAAGAAATGTTTCTCTGATTTAACCTAAGACTTGCCTGTGCTGATGGTTTTTACAAAGTAAAATTATACAAATGACTGCTCGTGGCGCACGCCCCTCAAATACAAATGTAACAGTCTGAGCACACTGGAAAAGGCAGTCTAAGGCACTGCTTCTCAGTGTAAGAGGTGTCACTACAGTCCCTGGTTCGATTTTAAGGCTGTATCACATCCGGCCGTGACTGGGAGTCCCATAGGGCGGCGCACAATTGGCCCAGCATCGTCCGTGTTTGGCCAGTGTAGGCCGTCATTGTAAATAAGAATTTGTTCTTAACTGACTTGCCTAGGTAAAGAAAAGGTTACACACAACGATACATATGTAGCCATTTAATGTATTATCTGACCTGCACTAGTGCTCCCAAGTAAAAATGCTATGTGTATTCACTATACTGGTGGTAATGTACAACTTCAATCATTAATGGAAAAAGTGACAACCAGAATAGAATGTAACTTAAATACAAGTGGACACCCAGGATGTTCTGTAACCCGGAGTTACACTAAAGCAGTCTTCTACAAGTTACTAGTCAACTTTTTCATTAAATGATTTACAGCCAACTCATTTAGGTTGTAAGTCACGTCAAGGTATGGTGTTCTAAAGAACATGTAAAATACTGACTGTAGGCCTACTGTTCTATGTTGCTACTTTACGATTTCCACCTTTTAATGTGGTGAATGTTGTCTAATCGGGTGGACGCAGTCAAACTATCGCCGCCAGGTGGCAGTAAAGGTATTCTGTGCTGTGGAGAGGAAGTGGTTATTGAAAACCGAAGAAAAAGCTAAGCGATAAACAGGCTGAAACCGCAAACTGCGTTGGTGACTGGTAAAACTGAGAATTTGTGATGGATAATAGCATTAACTTTTCGACTGACAGTTTGTAGGTTCTTAAGACATAGCTAAACACGATTAGCTACTTTTGGAGGCGAGAAGAAAGACATGCAATTCCGTGGGAGCGCTTTTCGTCTTCGCCTCTCCTTGCTCTTCCTCATTTACCGACTGCGTGAGGACGGACTCAAAACAAGAAACTACTGTATCGACAACTGTCAATAACTGCAGCTAGCAAGCTAGCTATAACCTGAACACGTGCTAATTTACAATGGCGGATGGCGTAGGAGAGGTTGCTAATGGTGAAATTGGGTTAGGTGTTGGTAGTCAGGGAAATGGAGCTCCGCTGTTACCGACTTTGGGTAATTCTCTGCCGGGCCACTCGACGAGTGGCGCTAAACCGACCTCACCACCCCCAGCAGCGGCTGCGGAGACTGGCCTAGCCGTCATGGCCCCTGGAGCCACAACTACCTCAACCGTGGGGACTGGGAGCGGGTTTGGAGGTGCAGGTGTTCTTAGCGCGGTAGTGGGCTCTGCCATTCCAATACCCCCTTACTCGGCCACCAATGCTCTGCCGGGCGGTATCGGTTTGGGGGTGGCCGGAGCGGGCCTCTTGTCCCAGATTCACGCAACGTCCTGGGACCCAACACTAAGTACCGACTGGGACAACGAGAAGACGTCCCAGCAATGCATTCTCCGAATCAAAAGGTAATAATTTGAGTATGCAGATATACACTGGTGGGCTTGCCTGTTAGAACATATGGGATGTGGTTCCAACTTCCATGCTGTCTGAAAACGAAAGAACCACACGTGTATTTTTGTGAATATAAATGCTAGTTTTCTACAAACACCAGTGTTACACTACTGTGTTTACATACATAGTTCTTGATCGTGACTCTCAATTCCTTGACCATACACATGAGTCATTGGACGAAAGGCGTCTTCTGTGCACTCAATCTGAACGTTAACACTCGTCGCTTGCAGTACGGTTTTGGAAGCACCTTTCATATCAGGGGGAAATAAATAAATATATATTAAATGATACACACCTTCATAGGGTTAGTGTTCCCACACGTCCATATCTCCATGTTACAGGGATTGTTTAATTAGCCATCTAGCATGCTCCGAACACCTGTGTCTAAGCGTAACTCGGGAAGTGTAGCAGAAGTGTAGTTTCGTTGGATGGAGGCACCCATAACTGTATGGATCTGTTTTTTTTTAAATGATTCTTTACCGCTGATGAAAGATGAGGGCGGTATGTTTCGAAAGCCCTGTCGCAAGCTATGATTAATGACGTTTCTAAACGTTAAAACAGCGTCAGGATTGTAGTTCAAAATATGTCGTTTTGGGCGAAGCTAATAGCTGAAAACTAGGGAGAAGGCAGCATGCGCCTAGAGTTGGAGAGCTAGGACTGACAGGATTTGTGAAGAGCAGAGTCAACAACCTCTGCATAATCAAAACAGTTGCTTTGTGAGGTGTTAATTATGTAAATTGCAGCTGAAAAGTACCAGAGGCCTGCCTTTAGTTCCAAGTGAGAGCGGGTCCATCAGAACTATGACCCAGTGAGACACTGGTGCTGGCCCGCATAGATGGAAAGAGAAAAGTTTAAGCCTTTTTGGTGAAACACAGGTAAATCCTGTAGGATAATGTGCCCTAAGAAAATGCTTACTTAGGCTACAAGTTAAGCCAATAGTTTGTATTAATTGGTCAGAGTTACTGATGTCATAATGTGTAAATCCATTTGTGTATTATGTGACTCTCAGTAATTAATATATTGACCTTATGAAACGTATAAACACAACGTTATCAACATTACATTGTTGGCATAAAAGGTGCCCTGAGTGCCAGTCTGCCTGTGCCATCATGGGCGACAGGTAGCCTAGTGGTTAGAGCGTTGGACTAGTAACCGAAAGGTTGCAAGATCGAATCCCTGAGCTGACAAGGTAAAAATATGTCGTTCTGCCCCTGAACAAGGCAGTTCCAAGGCTGTCATTGAAAATAAGAATGTGTTCTTAACTGACTTGCCTAGTTAAATGAAGGTTAAAATAATAATAAATCATGCCAAGTTGGCAAGAGCACGAACAGATCTGTGATTAGGCTACTGTCATTGTGTATTTGCAAATTTTCTTACGTTTCTCTTCTTACTCTTTCCTCAGGGATATAATGTCCATCTATAAGGAGCCTCCCCCGGGTATGTTTGTAGTTCCTGACCCTCACGACATGACTAAGGTAAAGCTCACAGACTTCCACTACCTAGGTCCACGGGGTCTGTCCAGACCACCTTACTGTTGTACATTGAGCTAGCCAGACCCCTTCCCCCAACAACTCCTATCCCAGGCTCAACTTGTTGTTGGGGGGGATCCTTCTTGAAAGAAAGTTAACATAAGTAAATTGTGGCCTGACTAAATTAACTATTTATCAGGTAATTTACCCTAGTTTGTCTTCAAAATTATAACTCACAGACTCAATGTTTGTACTAAGTCAAAAGAAAAATGAAATTGGACTTACTAAACAAAAAATACAGCCTTGAAGAACTTTTGCCTTGGCAAGAGGAACAACAGCCATCTTGGAATTAGTCTTCTGCACAACTATTTTGAGGATTATGGCAACCATGCGAATTGTGGAGAAATTCAACGCATCAACACCCTCCCTATATATTAGTCCTGACTCTAGTCTTCCCTCCTCAGATCCATGCCCTCATCACAGGACCCTTCGACACACCCTACGAGGGAGGCTTCTTCCTCTTTCTATTCCGCTGCCCCCCGGACTACCCCATCCACCCCCCACGGGTCAAGCTCATCACTACCGGCCAAAACACTGTGCGCTTCAACCCCAACTTTTACCGTAACGGCAAAGTATGCCTCAGCATCCTCGGGTAAGCCAGGGTCCTGCAGCTCAGGGGAAACCTGCTGCACCTGAGCAACCCATACTTCTATGCCCAGTTCCCTTTCTAACTAGGCAATGGGGTGACTAGGGGTCAAAATGGGACAAGGCATTCATAAGTCTACCTATTAAACCCAGGCCCATAGAATAGCAGCTCTTACAAATGATATACTTGGGGTACTGTGTGATGAGACCTGCAATCAATATCATGATTCCACCTAATTACACACAAGAGCATGAAAAACAGCAGACAGTGCTGCCCAAAGTTGCAAGTCAGTCTGTATTATTAATGCCTGACCTGGTCTGACCACAACTGTAAGGGGTAGATTCAGGTAACGGTCATTCTTTGGCGGAACATGCTTATTTATGGCAGCTCTCTATGTAGAGACTCAGATAATTTCTTGCATGTCAGCACTTCCTCCCAGACTCTGTCCAGATCTCCCCCTCACTGTCGACGTGTGGGTGACTTTGGCCCAGAGGATGTGATGCCATCATTCTCCTGCTTTCAATAGAATACCTTTTTAATTTTCTTGAAATAACGTGCCCATGTATCGTAATACTATTTTGCACCTATGGCTCCTTGAATCAGCTTTGAAGTACTTCCTCTCGTTCCCTTTACAGTAGTGTTGGTCAGTCTCGAGAACCTACAGGGAGTTCAAAAGCTTGCACTCCGAAGAATAAAATTGAGCTACTATTCAGTCTACAGTACTTTTTTGGGTGAAGCACCGTAGTTCATATAACTTAAACGTAATATTTTGCTTAGTGCGCGGGCTCCAGATGTGAATCTTTTGTGCATTAAACTTACCTCTTTGTTCTGGTTTGTTGTGTAGGACTTGGACAGGGCCAGCGTGGAGCCCAGCCCAGAGCATCTCCTCAGTTCTCATCTCCATCCAGTCTCTGATGACTGAGAACCCCTACCACAATGAGCCAGGCTTTGAACAGGTAAGCCTATAGCCCACTGGTAAGTTGGCCTCTAATTTAGCTGGCAAGCCAAACCACAATCCCCAGAATGCAGTTAAATCCTACAGCCTTATGGGGAATGTGGTTCAGTGAAGAAATGCAGCCATTTTGATCAACAAAGCTACTGTTTTTTTGGCATATGATATTGTGATGTAATATGACTGTGTTGTCCGACTGTTCTATGTGTTGTCCGACTGTTCAGCCGGTGTTCTATGTGTCTATTTAGTCCGTTGTTTGCCATTTCTTCCCCATTTGTAGAAGTCTGTAAACGTGTGTGAAAAGCGTTTTTCTGTCATCAGCTACAGACTGACCATACCAGTGTGGAATGTGTCACTTTTTGTGTCTTGAGAATTGTCCCCTTTACACCTGCTCCCTCTGACACTCCCTTTGCCAGGAGAGACACCCGGGGGACAGCAAGAACTACAACGAGTGCATCCGCCATGAGACCATCCGCGTGGCTGTATGTGACATGCTGGATGGGAAGGTGCCCTGTCCAGAAGCCCTGTGGTGAGTTAGTCTTGGATTGTTCACTCCAAAATAAAAGTTTGAGACCTTTTGAAAACTCAAAAGTGGACTGATGTCGAGATGAGTCAATGTCCCATGGCATCTATTGTCTAGATCCAGCTACAATGGCTTCAGAAAGTATTCACACACTTTGACTCTTTGTCCACATTTTGTTACAGCCTGAGTTTAAAATGGATTACATTGTCATTTTGTCACTGATCTACACACAATACCCCTTAATGTCAAAGTGGAATTATGTTTTTAGAAATTAATAACAAATGAAAAGCTGAAATGTTTTGAGCTGCCCAGTGACATGAGCCTAGCAGATGAGCTGAATAACTTCTATACTCGCTTCGAGGCAAGCAACACTGAAGCATGCATGAGAGCATCAGCTGTTCCGGATGACTGTGATCATGCTCTCCGTAGCCGATGTAAGACCTTTAAACAGGTCAACATTCACAAGGTCGCAGGCCCAGATGGATTACAAGGACTTGTACTCTGAGCATGCGCTGATTTACTGGCATGTGTCTTCATTGACATTTTCAACCTGTCCCTGACCAAGTCTGTAATAACATGTTTTAAGTCCCTGTGCCCAGGGACGCCAAGGTAACCTGCCTAAATGACTCCCGACCCGTAGCACTCAACGTCTGTAGCCATGAAGTACTTTGAAAGGCTGGTCATGGCTCACAACACCCTTATCCCAGAAACCCTAGACCCACTCCAATTTACATACCACCCCAACAGAGCACGCCCCCATTCTCATCGACAGGGCTGTAGTGGAGCAGGTTGAGAGCTTCAAGTTCCTTAGTGTCCACATCACCAACAAACTATCATGGTCCAAACACACCAAGACAGTTGTGAAGAGGGCACGACAAAGCCTATTCCCCCTCAGGAGACTGAAAAGATTTGGCATGGGTCCTCAGATCCTCAAAGTTCTACATCTGCACCATTGAGAGCATCCTGACCGGTTTGCTAGGCTAAATGTACACAAGGCTAAATGTACACAAGTTACTTACCAAGATGACATTGTATGTTCCTGAGTTGCCTAGTTGCAGTTTTAACTTAAATTGTCTAGAAAATCTATGGCAAGACTTGAAAATGGCTGTCTAACTTGACAGAGCTTGAATAATAAAAATCATTAAAAAAGGGAAATATTGTACAATCCAGGTTTTCCAAGATCTTAGACTTACCCAGAAAGACTCACAGCTATAATCGCTGCCAAAGGTTACTAACGTGTTCACTCAGGGGGTTGAATACTTATCTAATCAAAAAATAGTTTTATTTTCCATTAGTATTTTGTGTAGATCGTGCTCAAAAATGAAAATGTAATCCATTTCAATCCCACTTTGTAACACAACAAAATGTGAAAAAAGTCAAGAGGTGTGAATAGTTTCTGAAGGGACTGTATATGCCTGGACTCCAAAGTAAGGCTACAGGCCACGTCTAATCTCCTTATTGTATATGAGGCATATTGTTGAACCTTCTTAACAGATTAGATTGCAAGAGACATGTTCAAAGCCACTGACCCACAATACATTTTAGAACAAACAGCTTTCAGTGGCGAGTCGTTTTAGCGTTTTGGTGGTTAATTAACCTCATGAATGTTCCTGTGTTGCAGGAGTGTGATGGAGAAATCATTCCTGGAGTACTATGACTTCTACGAGGGGGTTTGCAAAGAGAGACTACACCAACAGGGACAGAACATGCAGGTATTGCCAGAGACCTCATTCTGTCTCTCTGTCTGTCTCTGTGTGTACACATTTCTTTATGCACCTTGGAGAAGCAGAACACACAGGTTATAATGCATCACACATCCTGATGACTAATGCACCGCACGCACCTTCCCTGGGGTTAGAGCAGGGTTTCCCAAACTGAGTCCTCGGGGACCCCAAGGGGTGCACATTTTGGTTTTTGCCCTAGCACTACACTGCTGACTCATAATCAACTAATCAGTAAGCCTTGATTATTTTAATCAGCTGTGTAGTGCTAGGGAAAAAAACAAAACTTGCACCCCTTGGGGTCCCCGAGGACCGAGTTTGGGAAACCCTGGGTTAGAGGAAGACTGGGATCTACATGCCCAAACATTTTAAAGGGGTACTTCAGGATTTTGCCAATTAAATCCTGTATCTACTTCCCTACACACAGATGAAGTTGTGTATACAATTTTTTTGTTTGTTTCTGCGTTCATTATGAAGGAAGTTGGAGGTAGTTTTGCGAGCCGATGCTGACTAACATTAGCACATGACTGGGTGTCTGTGGTAACAGCTAACAATGACTGGGTGTCTATGGGGGGGGGGGGGGGGGGCATATGTGTTGTGATAATTGCGTTGTTTGCTCTATAACCTGTTGGTTCAAATGCCTTGCGACGGTGATATATAGGCCTAAAGCTTGAGACAACAAGAAGAAGGTGGCAGAATAATTTAAACTTTGAGGCTTGCGTCCCACCCACCGTGCAGCCAGTGAAAAATCAGAGCACCAAATTCGAAAACAACAAAATGTCGTAATTCTAATTTCTCAAACATACAACTATTTTACACCATTTTATAGATAAACATCTCCTTAATCCAACCACGTTGTCCCATTTTCAAAAAGGCTTTACGGCGAAAGCATGAAGTTAGATTATGTTAGGACAGTACATAGACAAAACATTACACACAGCCATTTTCAATGCAAGGACAAGCGTCACCAAAAGCAGAAAACCAGCTAAAATTATGCACTAACCTTTGAAAATCTTCATCAGATGACACTCCTAGGGCATTATGTTAAACAATACATGCATTTTTTGTTCTATCAAGTTCATATTTATATCCAAAAACCCCATTTTACATTAGCGTGTGACGTTCAGAAAATGTATTTCCCCCAAAACTTCTGGTGAATCAGCACAACAATCGACAAAAATACTCGTCATCAACGTTGATAATTCTTTGAATAAACTGTTATTCAAAGAATTATAGATTAACATCTCCTGAATGCAACCGCATTGACAGATTTCAAAATAACTTTATTGGGAAAGCACACTTTGCAATAATCTGAGTACTGCGCTCAGAAAAATACATCAGGCCGTTACAGATACCCGCCATTTTGGAGTCATCTAAATGCATAAATGGCATTATAAATATTCACTTACATTTTAATAATCTTCATCAGAAGGCACTTCCAGGAATCCCAGGTCCACAATAAATGTTGTTTTGTTCGATAAAGTTCATAATATGTCCAAATAACTCGTTCAGTAAGCTACTCAAAATGTAGGACACGCGAGGAAAATGTCACGACGAAAAGTCAAAAAAAGTTATATTTACGTTCATTCAAACATGTTAAACGTTGTATAGCATCAATCTTTAGGGCCTTTTTCAATCAGAACCTCAGTAATATTCCAAACGCACGATTCCAGTGTCTTGAAAAACGTTTTGGAAAACAGCTAACTCTCGCGTGAATGCGCGCAAATGAACTGATGCCCTTCCCTGGGTCACCAACTTCCAACTTCCTTTGTTGGCTCTCTGTTCACCGTAGAAGCCTCAAACAACTTTCTAAAGACTGTTGACATCTAGTGGAAGCCTTAGGAAGTGCAAAATGAACCCTAACTCACTGTGTGTTCGATAGGCAGGGACTTGAAAGAACTACAGGAACCAGATTTTCATTTCCTGCTTGTATTTTTCTCAGGTTTTTGCCTGCCGTATGAGTTCTGTTATACTCACAGACATCATTCAAACAGTTTTGAAAACTTTAGAGTTTTCTATCCAAATCTACTAATAATTTGCAAATATTTGACTCTGGGCCCGAGTATTAGGCCGTTTACTCTGGGCACGCTTTTCATCCGAAATTGAAAATACTGCCCCCTATACCTTGACAGGTTAACCACATCTTTGTTACATTACAAAACCAGAGAGCAACCTCTGTCCGGAGAAGTCCACAAGGCATATTGCATGTAACAAACAGTTACATGACCTATAGCATGGTCAAGCAAGGTAATGTTTCCAACCTTTTCAGACCACTAAACAACTATTGATTTAGAACCACAGAGAGTTACCGCAAGTCACAAAGAAAACAGGAGCTGCCTCCACTGTACCACCACCATTTCAACATCATCAAATCACCCATGCTTAGTCTAATACAGTGGCAACTAAAAAATACCAAAAACAATAGTCTAAAAATGATGTGGCTGTCCATGGTTCTGATTTGTGTACGTGCAAGTAGAAAACAAATGTGTTGACTCACCCGCCAATGCCATCCTCTCATGTTGATGATCACTCTGTCATACAGTACACGCTTTTATTTTTTGTTGTCCTAGACTACCTGGCTAAAATGCTTGCTTGCTCGCTAGCTTAACTTCCTTTTGTAGGCAATGTTAGCTAGTTAACATTAGCCTTCTACTTATTGAACTCTCAGGCCAGGGGCACAACAATATATGGTTAATTAATGGTTGGATCAGAATCTGTATTATAATTATTGGCCAGTAAGGAGTATTAAGTAAAACCACAAGTCCAAATCCCTATCTCCATCCATGGCTAATTTAGGAAAGACATGATTTTTGCTAGCTAGCCAATGGAGGAGCACAACCAAATGCAGCAATTCAAGTTGTTTCTGTCAGTGATGTATGCTCTTGATGCGATTTGATAGAAGTTACGCAAAATCCAAACTGGCTTCCCTTGACACTTTTGTTGTTGTTGGTGTGCCAGGACCATTCACAGTTGAGCTCACTCAGTTTAGCTCAATGCTGATTGGCTATTATTTTATATTTTTTATTTATTTTTATCAAGGGAGTCCAAATGCTCACTGGCTTCCCTTGCATTCAATGCTACGGGCGGCAACAATGTCATACTCTTTTTGGACCAGACAGCATACAGAGACAAAGGTGTGCTGTTTTGCTCGCTCAGATGCTTTCTCCGGTGCTGTACATTGAGACATCTGCAAAATTCACAAGAGACTCAATCACACTCCACACTGCCATTTCCCACCTGGACAAAAGGAACACCTAGGTGAGAATGCTGTTCATTGACTACAGCTTAGCGTTAAACACCATAGTGCCCACAAAGCTAATCACTAAGCTAAGGACCCTGGAACTAAACATCTCCATCTGCAACTGGATCCTGGACTTCCTGACAGGCCGACCCCCAGTTGGTAAGGGTAGGTAACAACACATCTGCCACGCTGATCCTCGGGTGCGTGCTCTGTCCCCTCCTGTACTCCCTGTTCACCCACGACTGCTTGGCCAAGCACGACTCCAACACCACCATTAAGTTTGCTGACGACACAACGGTGGTAGGCCTGATCACCGACAATGATGAGACAGCCTTTAGGAAGGTCGTCGGAGACTGCCAGGACAACAACCTTTCCCTCAATGTGAGCAAGACAAAGGAGATGATCGTGGACTACAGGATGAGGAGGGCCAAATACGCCCCCATTCACATCGACGAGGCTGTAGTGGAGCGGGTCGAGAGTTTCAAGTTCCTTGGTGTCCACATCACCAGCAAACTATCATGGTCCAAACACACCAAGAAAGTTGTGAAGAGGGCACGACAACACGTTTTCCCCTTCAGGAGACTGAAAGGATTGGCATCAGTCCCCAGATCCTCAAAGTTCTACATCTGCACCATTGAGAGCATCCTGACCGGTTGCATCACCGCCTGGTATGGCAACTGCTTGGCGTCCGACTGTAAGGCGCTACAGAGGGTAGTGCGTACAGCCCAGTACATCACCGGGGCCAAGCTTTCTGCCATCCAGGACCAATATACTAGGCGGTGTAAGAGGAAGGCCCAAAGAATTGTCAAAGACCCCAGTCACCCAAGTCATAGACTGTTCTCTCTACTACTGCCCGGCAAGCAGTACCGGAGCGCCAAGTCTAGGTTCAAAAGGCCCCCCCCCCAAGCCGTAAGACTGCTGAACAATTAATCAAATGGCCACCCAGACTTTATTTGTCACATGCGCTGAATACAACAGGTGTAGACCTTACAGTGAAATGCTTACGTACAGACTCTAACCAGTAATGCAAAAAAAGGTATTAGGTGAACAATAAGTACGTTAAAAAAAACAACAGTAAAAAGACAGTGGAAAAACAGTAGCGAGGCTACATACAGACACCGGTTAGGCAGGCTGATTGAGGTAGTATGTACATGTAGATATGGTTTAAGTGACTATGCATATATGATGAACAGAGAGTAGCAATAGCGTAAAATAGGGGGTGGTGGGCGGGACACAATGCAGATAGCCCGGTTAACCAATGTGCGGGAGCACTGGTTGGTCGGGCCAATTGAGGTAGTATGCACATGAATGTATAGTTAAGGTGACTGTCATATATGCACAGAGTAGCAGCAGTGTAAATAGTCCGGGTAGCCATTTGATTACCTGTTCAGGAGTCTTATGGCTTGGGGGTAAAAACTGTTGAGAAACCTTTTTGTCCTAGACTTCGCACTCCGGTACCGCTTGCTATGCGGTAGTAGAGAGAACAGTCTATGACTGGGGTGGCTGGGGTCTTTGACAATTTTTGGGGCCTTCCTCTGACACCGCCTGGTGTAGAGGTCCTGGATGGCAGGCAGCTTAGCCCCAGTGATGTACTGGGCCGTACGCACTACCCTCAAGTGCCTTGCGGTCAGAGGCCGAGCAATTGCTGTACCAGGCAACCAGTCAGGAAGCTCTTGATGTTGCAGCTGTAGAACCTTTTCAGGATCTCAGGACCCGTGCCAAATCTTTTTAGTTTCCTGAGTGACACTGCTATTACTCGTTGTTTATTATCTATGCGTAGGGGTAAAGTGACTATCTACCTTGACTAATCTGTACCGCTGCACATTGACTCTGTATGGGTGCCCACTGTATACAGCCTCATTGTTATTTTATTGTATTACTTTTATTATTTTTTCCTTAACTGTATTTTCTTAACTGCATTGCTGGTTAAGGGCTTGTAAGTAAGCATTTCATGGTACCTGTTATATTTGGCGCATGTGACAAATAAAATTTGATTTGAAGGAAATTTATGAAACACAAAAATACTTTTTTTTTCTTGGTCAATTATTTTGGGAAGCCTGGCTTCCCTTGGCATCCATGAATGCATGCCACAAGTTCATCTGACTTCATTGCCAAAGTAATTTGTCCCGGTTTATTTACAGAAGGTTCTCTCTACACATATAAAGAAATGCTCTCTATACATGTATAAATGATTTGTACTCTTATACAAAATACATTTTAAAAACAGTATATACTGCTCCCACATGCTTTAACCCCTCACCACAGTGGAAAATATGAGATGTTGAAATATGAGATGCATATCCCACACTTTCTCTCCTTACATGCGTCCAGGACCCTTTTGGGGAGAAGAGGGGTCGCTTCGATTACCAGGGCCTAATGGCACGCCTGAGTGCCACCCAGAGGCGCATACGGGAGAAGTGCCCACCGGAGGACAACGATGACCACTCGGACTCGGACACCAGCTCCTCAGGCACAGACCCAGATAGCCAGGGCAGCTCCCAGCCTTAGCCACCAGATGGCGCTACACAACCTATTTTTCTGTTTCTCCCTTTCTGTTTTTGCAGGATGTTTTTGGCACAAGTGAGATGTTGGAGGGGGGGGGGAAAGGCTTGATATCAGGAAGCACTTATGATACAAAGGCAGGGGATAGCTAATGACTGTTTTTGATTGGTTCTTTTTCCTTCCCCTGCAATGACTGCCTTTTGATTACATTTTTTTTTTTTCAACTGTTGTAGGTAAACAATGCTAGTGTTGGGGGAAGTTTGGCTTGTAGAAATGGACACTAGTTGTTTTGAAAGCAATTTGTCATACACTCTGCCTTTTTGTTGTCTTTATTTTCCCGTGGCTGATTGGATAAGGAAGTAGAGGTGAAATCTGAGATTGCCCATTCTCAATATTCAGTCAGTACAACCACGTCGATCGTCTTAATCAGATCACCAACTTCTATTCTTTCGTACATCGGTACATACACCTCAGACTATCCACTTCTAAAGTCCCATTGTCTCTTATGATCTTTCTTTAATCTGAACGGTACTTAATACAATTATGAACCGAGTCATAATTACATTATGAATTCATAATGAATTGCATTTGTTTAAAAAAAAAAAACTCCATTAATGCCTAGTACAAAATATGTACAGTTGTGGCCAAATATATTGTCACCTTTGCACTTTACAGTGGAACAGATTGTACTAGTGGTTAGAGCTTTGAGGCCAGTAACTGAAAGGTTGCTGGATCGAATACCCGAGCTGACAAGGTAAAAATCTGTCGTTCTGCCCCTGAGCAAGGCAGTTCCACTGTTCACCGGGCGCCGAAGACGTGGATGTTGATTAAGGCAGCCCCCCCACACCTCTCTGATTCAGAGGGGTTGGGTTAAATGCGGAAGACACATTTCAGTTGTACAACTGACTAGGTATCCCCCTTTCCCTTTAATATTTCTTATTTTCAACCTGGTTGGGTGGCTATTTGTACCCTGTAGTCACTTGCAATGTATGACAAGTGAGGGAAAATTACACAAATCACTTGCCTCCAACCAAATTTATTAGAATTTCCAATAATATAGCCCAGGCCATATTTTGACTATAAAATCGAAATTTCAGTTTTGATAAAAACATGTCTTGGTCCTGTGCAGATGTAAATCAAACAAATATAGGCGTGAACATATTTGATAAGAAAATAGTGACTCGTTCAAGGGTGCCAATATATTTGTCTGTGTGTGTGTGTATATATCTATATATATGCGCACAGCGAGAGATTTTATTATGGTCTGTGGGTAGTGTCTTCAAATAATTTTCTGTTGACTGAATGCTAAAGCCTGCATGGAAAGTTTTTTTTTTTTTTTTTTTTTCTGTGCATGAAAACGATACTCTGAACCAATGTTTGATGGGTATGATTATCATTGAGCTATAGTGTTGTGGGTTAAACTTTCAAGAGATGGTTTTCTTCTCTGATGCTAAAATGCTGGTAGAGACTAATAGGAATGCCAAGAAAGCCAGATTTGTCATTTGACCTGTCCCATTTTCCATTGCATTTTTCATTGGAAGGCAGTGGACTGGTGCCTCTTCAGCTCCATTTAGCAGTGTCGGCCGGTACCAAACAGGCACAGACCTGTGTTAGACCTCCGGGGTGTCACCTTTTCAGTCATCTGAAAGCCACCGCCAGGATTTCAAACGAGCCACAGGAAATGTTTTATGATGGTAACAAAAATACCGGACACCTGCTTCAAGGCCGTGTGAACTTTCTTTCATTTCGAGTTTTCGCCTGCGATGGGTTTCTGTAGATTGGTTTGTAGAATGATCTTATGTCGGTTTGGCCATTTTAAGCGCTAAACGTTTGACATTGGCTTACATATATGGTGCCAGAGGTGCGTTCCACAGGTTGACACAGTCTAAGGTACAAGTTCTATATAAACCTAACCTGGCAGTAACACTGACAACACAAACTGAAAATGGACTTCAGGTGATCAAGGAGGATAAAACATTTTTTTACGATAAACCGTATGACCCATTCTAACCAGTGGTCTTGTCTGCTGTAAGGGGTAGATCTTATTATTTCATATTGATGTGGAGTTGTTATTCTTGCTTCCGAAGGCGTTAAGTCAGATCCCGTTTCGAGACTTCTGCCCAAGCCACAATTGTTTCTCTTGAATCGTCCCCCTTCAAAGTGTCACACAACATTGTGCCTATCAGCCAGTGCAGCTTACCAATAACCTCTACTGAGACCTCAAAGGCTCTTCATCTTTCTGGTTTTATCAAAACTGCTTAAAGGTATAGGGGGCTAAACACCTCTACTGTGTCACTTGGTTTGTAATCCTATCTAGCAAAATGCAAAGAATTATACTGTCTTCAGTCCTTATTGCATTTTGAAACTAAGCACTCAGGATACAACAAAACCTCTTGCTTTGTAATGGACTGTCTGGACCACAATCTACTGTCTAATTGAGGAGGGCAGCTCCAGTGCAGATTGGCACCCAAACGGGACCGGACCTCACCCTTCTTCTTTTCCTTCTCATGGACATGTTTTTCTATTCCCTCCCATCTGGGTGAATTTCTGCTCAGTTCTCTCAGTCGATTGGGACTTCCTCTCACAGGAAATAATGTTGGATTTAATAGATCTTATGTTTGAGATAATACTGCTAACTTTGTTTGCAAAGTTTGAAAGAAGAAAAAATTGTTTAAAATGTATGAATCTACTGCAAATGAAACTATTCAAGCAAATATCCTACTGGCCAGCTCCACTGCAAATGAGTAGGTGTGAGATGACACTTCATGCTAAATATAGTGAGCAGTCAGTTTGAAGCCTTGTTATGGTTTGGTGTGTGTATATTCCTGTATCATTCTGATGGGACCCTTCTATTGTGTCCCTTGTCTGATGGTTTATTTTGGGTTTGTGCCTCCAACCCAGAGTATCTATCTGAATTGCTTTTACTAAGGCATCTTCGATCCATAATGGTATTTGCATTTAGGTGTTTTCAAGAAGTGAAGTATGTAAAGCGTAGAAACTTCTAGAATAAATGTTGGCAAGGCCATGGGCATAATAATAATAACTTCAAACGGGGGGGAACTCATCTGTCAGCCATCTCAATGAGATAAGTAACATTTGTATTGAGTCCCATTGTGTTAGATGTCTCATAGTATCTCCTGACCTTCAATCTATGTCATTTTTTTATAAGATTAGAGTGTGATACTAAAATATACTGCATCTTTTCCTCAAGATTGAGTTTAGGACTTGGTGGTGTAGAGTAGACCACATTGCTTCTTAGCTAGCTACCAGCAATGTACAGGGCCGCTAAAACTAGCTGCCACATAGAGCTGCTGCTCTACGACAGGGTTTCCCCAACACGGTCCTGGGCCCCCCCTCCCCCTTGGTGCCCATCTTGTTTTTTTTGTCCTAGCACTACACAGCTGATTTAAATAACCAACTCATCATCAAGCTTTGATTATTTGAGTCAGCTGTGTAGTGCTATGGCAAAAAAACAATACGTGGCCCCCAGGACCCTGTTTGGGAAACCCTGCTCTAGCAGTACATTCCCCACAGGGGTGCTCAACACACTAATGGCCATTCATTCTCAGTCTCAGTCAAGGGTAAGTGATTGGTTTACACTTTTGAGTTGACAGAAGATGTGGGACCCATTTTAGGCCTTGACTCAACGTTCCAGGCCAAGGCATTAGCCCCAAGACTTTCACCGCCAAGTTTATGCAAGACTTATTTTCATCTGTCTTAATTTCTGTTTTCATTATATTGTGTATGTAAAAAAATATATATAATAAAATATACCAATGGCTATTTTGATCTGTGGCATTCTGTTTTAGTGCAAGTGTTATTGTTAATAGTAACAATTTTATAGGCATTCAGTTGAGGGCTTCAGCCCAGCCACCTTTGTGTTGGTAATGCCAAGGAGGACTACAAGTCCCATAAGCCCCATATATATATATATATCAGTTCTAAAATTATTGGCACCCTTGATAAAGATTAGCAAAAAAGACTGTATAAAATACATAATACCAATACTGAGCTATATTGTATGCTACAAAAAAGGGCAAATTATATTTTATATTGATACAATTTCTCAGATAAAGAGATTTTATTAATATTTTTTTCTATCAAAAACAGGGGTAAAAATTATTGGCACTCGTTTTCAATACCTCACCTTGCCAGGATAACAGCACTGAGCCTTTTTCTAAAATGTTTTATGAGATTGGAGGGATTTTATACAGAATCTTTCCAGATCCTTGATATCTTTCATCTGCGCTTATGCACGGCCCTCCGGAGATTGAGAAGGCCATTGCAAAATGTTGAATTTTGTGGTCAATTAACAATTTCTTTGTGGATTTTGATGTGTGCTTGTGGTTATTGTCTTTGCTGGAAGATCCACTTGAAGCCAAGTTTCAGCCTCCTGGCAGAGGCAACCTTGCCTGGCTAGCCAACCACATTGCTCTGAGCAAACGCCTAGCCACGCCCACAAATGTTTTGCGATCATAAAGCAGCGGAAGAAATCAGTTTGAGTCATCAGGCAAGAGGCAACCAGGTTTTTGGCTAAAATGTCCTGGTACTGGGTAAAGTTCATGATGCAGTTGACCATAACAAGGGCCCCAGGAACAGTGAAAGCAAAATAGCCCCATAACATCAAAGATCCACCAGCATATTTTACAGTAGGTGTGTGGTTCTTTTCTGCTTATGCATCCTTATTTCGACACCAAACCCACCATTGGTGTGCGTGGCCAAAGAGCTCTATTTTCATGTCATCTGACCGGTTCCAATCCGAGTGCCAATGCCATATAGCAAACTCCAGGCGTTTACATTTGTTGGATGACATGAAGATAGAGCTCTTTGGCCACACACACAGGGTGCGAATTACAGGGGGGTCTCAGACCCCCTGAATGAGACATGAGTCCCCCTAAATGCAACAAAGTCAAACTTCGGGAAGGTCTCTAAATAATGAATGCTAATTTAACCATTCTCCTATTTGTTTCAAATGTAACTTGTACTGCGACAGTGGTAAATGTTGAGATAAAAGCTTATTCCAAATGAAATGAACACCCCCACCTCTGTGTCATCGTTTAAATCATTTTTTCCCCCTGTGGCTGCACCTTTGACAGTTCCATATCTCCGCCCCTTTTCAGGTGTCCCACCTTTTGTTTTTCCAAAGGGTTCTTCTGTCAGCAAGACAAATCTATTCATTCAGGCTACAAGAGTGAAGACCCAATGACAATTGCTGTAATGACATTACACTTTTTGTTTGACAGTAAGATGAAAACGTCATGACGTTGTTGTGTTCATTCCAAATAAAAAGGGTGCTGGTTCAAATCCCCGAGCCAGCAAGGTGGAAAAATCTGCCGTTCTGACCTTGACCAAGGCAGTTAACCCCCCATCAAAACAATTGCTCCCCAGGCACCAATGACGTGGATGTCGATTAAGGAATCTCCCCCGCACTTCTCTGATTCAGAGGGATTGGGTTAAATGCGGAAGACACATTTCGGTTGAATGCATTTAGTTTATGCAACTGACGAGGTATCCTTCATTCCCTTAACCTTTACTATTAGGCCAAGAAAAATATAGGAGGTACCGTGAAAAACATTGAGACCTCCCAGAATGTCACGGTATAGTTTGCACTCTGCATGCACACCAGTGGTGAGTTTGGCATCAAAATAAGGATGTATTAGCAGAAAAGAACCACACACCTACTGTTACATATGGTGGTGGATCTTTGATGTTTTGAGGCTATTTTGTCTCCACTGGTCCTGGGGCCCTTGTTATGGTCAACGGCATCATGAACTTTACCCAGTACCAGGACATTTTAACCAAAAACCTGGTTGCCTCTTCCAGGAGACTGAAACTTGGCCGCAAGTGGATCTTCCAGCAACACAATAACCCCAAGCACACAAAATCCACAAATAAATTCTTAATTGACTACAAAATCTTAATTGTGCAATGGCCATCTTAGTCTCCGGACTTGAACACCATTGAAAACGTGTGGTTTGAATTAAAGAGGGCAGTCCAGAGCAGAAGAAGGATATCAATGATCTGGAAAGATTCTGTATGGAAGAATGCTCTAAGCTCCCTCCCAATCTGTTCTCTAATCTCATAAAACATTTTTTAAAGGCTCAGTGCCGTTATCCTTGCAAGGTGAGGTATTGAAAGGTACTGAAAACATGGGTGCCAATCATTTTTAACCATATCTTTTTGAGAGAAAAAATATTTACTTGTTAAACATAATATTTTTATCTGAGCAATTGTATTAGTATAAACTAACATAATATCTTATATTTTTTGCATACAAAATACAGTAACTTTGTATTATTTATTTTATGCAGTCTTTTTTTGCTAATCTTTATCAAGGGTGCCAATCATCCCCCCAGTTTTATCATTGGTCTATGATACAAAACAAGGATGCGGTGTGCTTTAGGACAATGCTGACACCTCCGAGCGGTCGGGTAGGATGTTTGGAGTGTTTATCCGACTGGATAAAATTATTATTATTATTATTATTATGTCCCCCCCACTTATAAAACCAAAGTTGCGACCCTGCTTTGCATTAGAAATGCAACAGTGACTGTTTGCCTAAAACCCCTGACAGTGCTAAACCTAAATCACACCACTCTTTATCTTCACTTTGTATATCAATACACAGGAATTACATTCATCTATGCTACATGTGAGACTTACTTGACTAAAATAAGAGCATTCCATCATGTGAGATAAGGGACTAGGAGCAATGTTGAAATGTTGGCTATTCTGAGGGTAGCTAGCCTGCTTTGGACTAAGTTAAAAAAAAAAAAATTATGAATGCATTATTTTCTTTCTCAGACTTTGGGCAATGTTGTGTGCTTGTCAGGCACAGGCAGTAAGGCTTTCATCTGTAAGAGTTTCACAGATTTTATTGATTGAATTTATTGATTCATTCTAATTGTTTTTCTTTGTAGTTATATTAACAGTTTAAAAGAGGATGAAAACATTTAATTCAGAGCAAAAATAAGACTATTGATCTTAATTATTGATGAAACCATATAGAAAGCCACAACTTCATGATGAAACATTTGTGATTTATATACTACTATCTTCAGTGGAGACATTAGTTGATGACAGCTTAATGTGAGACAATTCTCTCCAGTTGTCTCGTCGACGAATAACATTTTGCTATTGCTCTATAGGCCTATATAATTTATACATTTTTAAAACGACTTTGTGACATACGTTTTATAAAGTACTCTTGTTCAATATTCCCAATGTTGGTTTAGTAAACGCTCCTACTATCTGACGGTCCAAATACCTTCGTTCTATCGACCATCCCTCAAACACAGCCTATTATTGAGATGGGCGGGATACGCTTTCTTTCAACACAACAGGTAGCTGCATCCCAACCGACAACAACTTAGAGAATAGATATGAAATACACTATATTGAACGAATTTAGTCATTTTTGATACAGGGATCCAGTGTGTTTTTGTCATTTCGTAATTGTACAAGATTCAATATGACGATTTTCCAAAGCATAACTTCGAGGTCGCTCCATACAGTTACTTGTTTTCGATGTAGTAACTGATCAAGTCTCTTGAGAGGTTTTGTAATTATTCATAGGTCAAGTGTGTTGAATTTGAAACGGAATATTCTCTGCAAACATTCATCGTTAAGTTAGTAGGCAGTCTTGACACCCATTCAGATGTCTATTGTAAGCCTATATAATTCATATTATTTGTATCCTATTATTCATATTATTATCATTATTATTACTACCTAATTTATACAATAGAAAATCAAGGAAAACAAAGGTGTATTCAATGACATGTTCACATTTACACCTGGAAAGCTATTTCATATAATTTTTTGCCATTGTGATGGTCTGATTTCGTTCAAGGTGAGCGTTGATTTGTAATTATATGCCTTTTCGAGAGCTTTTCGTTTGTGCTTTCAGTAGAACTTTTGATGAGAAATCCAAAGAATTGTCCTATCGCTCCAAAACATGAGTTAACAATTTTATTACACAATAATTAACGATGACTCAAACAAGATTCTGCATAATAGCTTCTAATAAATTGAATACATTTAACATTTAAAAGACAACGGGATTTAACCAGATTGTTCACTACAGTTCATTCTTAAATTTGTTGTCAAATGTTCACGTGAAAATAAGCGAACATCATTGTAGTCATCAGGCATACCTTTTGTCATGTTTGATCAAATATAGGCTACTTCGATATGCTGAAGAAATCCTAGTTTAGCTTTAACCGGCATATGTAACATATTTTATATGTTTGAGTTTATATTGTTTGGTAGGTTATTGTATTTAAAATGTTTACTTCGCTGCAGTAGCCTACATTCAGTATAAAAACTCATCTTAATTTGAAAATAAAGTGCAGCATTCTATGATCATTTGATCATTTCCCTTACAGGCCTGTTAGCGGATTACAGTTTAATGAAGGATAATACAACATCGAACTAATGTTCATGGTGGGCTATGTTGTGAGTTGAGGAGGAATACTAGACATTTGAACCATTTTAGTTCATGTATGTGCACATGCGATGCGTTATCTCAACGTGTCCACTTGGTGGGAGTAGCTACGAGCAGAACAATCTTGGTGGGTCTAGGACCACCTCTTCTTAATCAATCATTCTTCTGAACACAGAACTGTTTATGTTCTCCCAGGTCTCCTGTAGCGGTTGATTAGTGAACGAAATATTGGCCAGATGTACTGATATTGCTAGATACTATGACAAACAAACAATAAGTTATTGATGAAGTAGCAATCAAAATCACACGCACTACAATTCAAAATCAAAACTATTTGTGATTTTCAATGAAATATTTCAGAAAGTTCATAATTGATTGAAAGTAGCTATTGCAATTAGGCTAATTAAACGTGGGGATAATTTCAAAAATAACTGAACACTGTTTATTTATTTTAATATTCGTTCAGGGAATAACTCAGTATCCTCTTCAGCGGTATTTTTTTTTGTTCCTGTTGGCGCTTTTCTCGTCGGAAATAACTTTGCTCTCTTCTCTCTCTTCCTCCCTCTCTTCCTCCCTCCCTCCCTCCCTCCCTCCCTCCCTCTTTCTCTCTCCATTTTGAGCATTGACTGAAACAACAGAAACTATCGTATCAGAGAACGACACATGAGCCATTTCTGAACAAGTCAATGGTAAGAATTACTAAGATTTTCAATAAGTACATTTTTAACGTTTTATTTACTTTATTTGGGCGCGGATCTGTTTCGTAGCCTTTGACTTAATATGAGCAAACGTATATATTTCTAACTTGCCTTTCTTCCTAAAAGATCATATGACAATGTTTTGATCACTGACTAACATCTCTCCTAGAGAAAACAATAACCTCAAATAATGTTTTGATATATATCAATTATGTAAGAATTTATTTGGTGAATATTAATATCCAGTATATAACCTAGAAAGTCTCGAACATGATTATTTTGAATACAATTCAATTACAAAATACATCCCTTAATGTTTCCAAAAACTTTTTTTGTAACTGTTTATCTGCCAATTTGTAACTGTTTTTCTGAAATTAACAGAATTATGAAGTATCATAAATAACTTTTTGTTTTTCTGTAGTTTTTTTACAAACATGGATCAAATTGACTGAAATGGTTTTGGAGTTTTTACAGTTTTTCCTGTCATGAAATTGAGGTTGACTTAAACGTTTTCACAAATATTTAGTTGTAAATGTTTTATAGCCTACGAATCAATGTGTCAAGCATGACGCTTTACCTTCATAATGTTGTTGTTGTTATTGTTGTTCAACTTCTGTCTGAATTTACTGTAAACTTCTTGCATCTGAATTTACTGTGAAGTTCTTGCACTTATTTCCCTAAATATGTGCATTGCAAAATATATACACTACCGGTCAAAAGTTTTAGAACACCTACTCATTCAAGGGTTTTTCTTTATTTTTTACTATTTTCTACATCTTAGAATAATAATACTGAAGACATTTAAATAGCGACCCTTTGCCTTGATGACAGCTTTGCACACTCTTGGCATTCTCTCAACCAGCTCATGAGGTAGTCACCTGGAATGCATTTCATTAACAGGTGTGCCTTGTTAAAAGTTAATTTATGGAATTTCTTTCCTTCTTAATGCATTTGAACCAATAAGTTGTGTTGTGACAAGGTAGGGGGGTATTTGGTAAAAGACCAAGTCCATATTATGGCAAGAACAGCTCAAATAATCAAAGAGAAACGAGTCCATCTTTACTTTTAGACATGAAGGTCAGTCAATACGGAACATTTCAAGAACTTTGTAAGTTCCTTCAAGCGCAGTCGCAAAAACCATCAAGCACTATGATGAAACTGGCTCTCATGAGGACCGCCACAGGAAAGGAAGACCCAGAGTTACCTCTGCTGCAGAGGATACGTTCATTAGAGTTACCAGCCTCAGAAATTGCAGCCCAAATAAATGCTTCACAGAGTTTAAGTAACAGACACATCTCAACATCAACTGTTCAGAGGAGACTGTGTGAATTAGATCTTCATGTTCGAATTGCTGCAAAGAAACCCCTACTAAAGGACACCAATAAGAAGAAGAGACTTGCTTGGGCCAAGAAACACGAGCAATGGACATGGAAATTTGTCCTTTGCTCTGGAGTCCAAATTGGAGATTTTTGGTTTCAGCCGCCGTGTCTTTGTGAGATGCGGTGTGGGTGAATGGATGATCTCAGCATGTGTATTTCCCACCGTAAAACATGGAGGAGGAGGTGTTATGGTGTGGGAGTGCTTTGCTGGTGACACTGTCTGTGATTTATTTCGAATTCAAGCCAATCTTAACCAGCATGGCTACCACAGCATTCTGCAGTGATACGCCATCCCATCTGGTTTGGGCTTAGTAGGACTATCATTTGTTTTTCAACAGGACAATGACTCAGCACACCTCCAGGCTGTGTAAGGGCGATTTTACCAAGGAGAGTGATGAAGTGTTGCATAAGATGACCTGGCCTCCACAATCCCCTGACCTCAACCAAATTGAGATGGTTTGGGATGAGTCAGACCGAAGAGTGAAGGAAAAGCAGCCAACAAGTGCTCAGCATATGTGGGAACTCCCTTGAATGAAAACCCTTGAATGAGTAGGTGTTCTAAAACTTTTGACCGGTAGTGTATAGTTTTATGTTTTAGTTCCACAAATGCTGTATCAAGTAAGACAAACTTTTGAATAATTGTGTTTATACATCCACGCCTGTTTCAGGCTTATTGATGAACAGGAATGTATACCCTTTTAGCCATAACTACTTTGTAACATTACAAGTTTGGTTCAAGACTTTAAAGCTGATGTGTTATTACTTTTTAGACAAGTATTCTCACATCCAGTTTGATTTGACTTATTATGTTACATTCAATTTGGGGGGAAAATTCCATGTACTAAATCGGGCTACATTCTCACTTCACCCTGTAATTCTCTAAATGGGTAGAAAGGTAAGTCAACTTGGAAATGTAAATTGCACTAGAAATGTTGTTGAAAGCACACTACCATGTATTCATATCACATTCATGTCGCCAACTTTTACTTTAGGAAGTGTGTGGTACCACACAACCTCAGAAGTAAGAGTGACTGACAACCAGAAGGAAAACCCAAACAAGAAACAACACTTAACAAACAGCACCCTGACCCACTGATATCCTATACAAGCCTCTGAAAAGGTAGCACACTTTAGGACTCTAACTAGTCTTACTGTCCACTGAGATAAGTACATCTAGATTAGGATGGGGGTCCTCAATATAACAGATTATGTAATATATATGCAGAGACAGCAGAAAGGGGCTCATACACTTGGTCTTAAGGGAAACCCAAGGATTCATCCCAAATGGCACCCTATTTCCTATACAGTACACTACTTTTGGCCAGGACCCAGATGGCTCTGGTCAAAAGTAGTGCACGACGTGGGAATATTTGGGACACAGGCCAAGACTGTGATGCCAACTGAGAGAGATGAACATCCTCAATTCCTTGTGCAGACCGAACCAATTCACAGACATAGACCGGATGTCTACAGTCAAGCACTGTCTAAACTACCTTTGGAATCCTTAGTCGTGTGTATCTATCGTAGTTGAGTGCGTATATGAAAATCCAGGGTTACAATGCCAGTAAGACAGTATGAAGGAAGTTTTCTTTTTTATCTTGGAATATTTTGGCTGTGTAGGCAATGCCATCATGCAAACACTCCATCTCCAAAGTCAGTCAGTCAACCTACTGGAATCACAAACAGCCATCTCTGTGATGGTACATATGGCACATTCTCATTGGATGTTTCATGTATCTTCTCCAAAGGTGGAAACCATTAAATACAAGATGATGTGTTCTGTGACCATATTGGATAGATGCAGAACCAATATGTTCTCCCCTCAGGTGTTCCGCCTAAAGCGCACACAATACTGTACATTCTAAAATGTAACACCATGTCTGCAGTATGCCACTAACCTTCCGGCTCTTGATTGTATCTTGCATGTCAACATGGTGTCCTTCTTGGCTATTTACAATAACGCTTCATTCACTATGTTTACTACACGTCTCTTTCCTCCTTCTAGGTATCAATCTCTTGTTACGATTATGCCACTAAAACAAAAGTGTAGAACACGCTCTGAAGACAAACTGACAAACAGTTTTGGGCGGCCGTCCGGTATTGCCTTTTAGGTAGAGCAGCAGCAATGTAGCCTAGTACCGTTGTTGGAATGCAGTCTCATCTTCATTGAGAAAATAGCATTTGAGGTCTCTTGAGCTATGTTTTTTTAAACTAATTTGATCAGTTGTAAACCATTTTTAAATTTGAACCTTTATTTAACTAGGCAAGTAAGTTAAGAATACATTCTTATTTAACTGCTCTGCTCAGGGGCAGAACGACAGATTTTTACCTTGTCAGCTCAGGGATATGATCCAGCTACCTTTTGGTTACTGGCCCAATGCTCTAACCACTAGGCTACCTGCCACCCCAAAAGTACTCATTATATTTTGAATACTCAGGCAAAACAGCAATATGGTCGCTGCCGCTACTTTTAGTGGCACTACATTACAGATATTATTACAACTATTACTTTACTGGAATTTCTCAAAACTAAACTCTTCTATCATTCTTCTAAACCTTATCTTTGTTAACTTCATCACATCTCCTTTCCCTTTATTTTCATGAACTACTACTATCAACTACTACTATCACCTTGTCTTTTGATGCCTCTGAAAATTGTACTTTGAACTGTTTTATGCAGTGGTGATAAAAAGTATTAAGTTGTCATACTTGAGTAAAAGTAAAGATACCTTAATAGAAAATGACTCAAGTAAAAGAGAAAGTCACCCAGTAAAATAGTACTTGAGTAAAATTATAAACAATCTGGTTTTAAATGTACTTAAGTACAGTGGTGGAAAAAGTACTCAATAGTCATTTTTGCGTAAAAAAGTAAAAGTAAATGCTGTACGTCAAATTTCTTACAATAAGCATACCAGATGGCACACTTTTCTTGTTTTTTTTATTTACAGACAGCCAGGGACACACTCCAACACTCAGACATCATTTACAAACGCCAGTATTTGTGTCTAGTGAGTCCGCCAGATCAGCGGCAGTAAGGATGACATGTTATATCGATAGGTGCATGAATTGGACCATATTGCTGTTTTGTCTGAGCCTTCGAAATGTAACGAATGCTCAGACATGTGTTACATTCGTTTGGGTGCCAGGGAATATGTATGGGAGTAGAAAGTACATACTTTCTTTAGGAATGTAGTGGAGTAAAAGTTGTAAAAAAAAGTATAAAAACTAAAGTAAAGTACAGATACCCCAAAAAACTACTTAAGTAGTACTTTAAAGTATTTTTACTTAAGTACTTTACGCCACTGAGGTTATGTTACATGAGCCCAAAGGTTTATTCTGTAGCTTATGAAGCTACATTTTTGTTGAATATATAAAGAAAAAGAGAGAACATCTTGGTAAAAAGAATATCACCAACATCATTTAATCAATGAATAGAAACATAATTAAATAGAAACCTTATAACTTGTGTACCATTTCCGCCATTATACCAGTGTAAGAGAGGGAACTCGGTAAGACCTTGTACGATTGCTGAACTGCATACAGCCTTCCTTGTTGCTGACCCACTGAGTATATTTCATGCAGCTTAGGTTTTAGTTCCCTACTTAGATGTCTGTATCACTCAGATGTAAAATGGAGAATACAGTGAAAACAGCAGTGTCCATAGAAATGGGTTGAGAGTATATCACTTTTCAAGACAGGTGGAGTAACAAGGATAAAGTTAGTTCAGGTTAGAAACTAGCTGCCATGTTAGATCTATATAGTTGAACTTTCATAACCTTTGCTCCATCAATGTTGCTCAAGGTGTTTTTTCCATCCACAAAGTTATCCCTACAAATATGTTGTGTGTTAGGCACTGTAACTTGGAAATGGGAGTCTCACCCTTTTTTAATTAAACAATATTAGGTTTGTGTTGCTAATTCACAGGGACTTCCATGATATTCTGAGGGTATTCCACCATGATGTTTTGAGGATGGTCCACCTAATCATTCCATGGTATTTTGACGGTATAGCATCCAACCTAACTAATGGCTCTATTTAAAAAAAGCGGTCTGGTGTTCCATCATGCAAAAGGTGGTGAGACCCTATTCTTCTACTTCTGCATTCCCGCCCAATGTAACCCATGCTTATCCTAACCTCTTGACCTCCTTCTTTGCACCTCCCCCAAAAACATACACACACACAACCACCACTACCAGTGAAGAAGGGGAGGTAAGCTGATTTGGTGAAAGTCAAAGTAGAAAGTGGGTGTTTTTTTGTATTTCGTTTTGCACAGCACGTCCATAACTCTCCCATATGTGTAACTTTTAACCCATAATGTAAACAGCAACCCACACACCACCCTTCAAACTCCATATATACAGTACCAGTCAAAAGTTTGGACAC
Source organism: Salmo trutta (assembly GCF_901001165.1). Lineage (NCBI taxonomy): Eukaryota > Metazoa > Chordata > Actinopteri > Salmoniformes > Salmonidae > Salmo > Salmo trutta. The sequence continues at coordinate 45,311,967 of NC_042957.1, forward strand.
ACCTAGTCATTCAAGGGTTTTTCTTTATTTGTACTATTTTCTACATTGTAGAATAATAGTGAAGACATTAAAACTATGAAATAACAGACATGGAATCATGTAGTAACAAAAACAGTTATTCAAAGTAGCCACCCTTTGCCTTGATGACAGCTTTGCACACTCTTAGCATTCTCTCAACCAGCCTCATGAGGAATGCTTTTTTCAACAGTCTTGAAGGAGTTCCCACATATGCTGAGCACTTGTTGGCTG